>NW_028073751.1:2671953-2905591 GCF_014824575.4 Sturnira hondurensis
GTGGGAGGCGTGGCTGGAAGAAATTCTATGCAGTGCTCAAAGGGACCATCCTGTACCTGCAGAAGGTGAGAGACTGCCTCAGTGTCCTTACCCATGAAGGGCCAGTCATTCCGCCACCCAGCCTCTGATTTGTGGTGCCCAGAGGGTCCTGGGCAGGACCTGGGGCTGAGGCAGGTAGATGCTGGGTCCTCCCCAGTCAGGGGACTGACTTGAGCTCAGAGAGGAGTCCTGTAGGTGCGCAGGGACTCCGAGGATACCCAGAGTAAGGGCTGTTCAGGCTTCTGGGATAAACTCCGAGCGGGGAGGAGTGCGGGGAGTGGTTCTGGTTGGAGCTGGCGTGGCATCGCAGTGGCGGGCGTTGGACATGGAGGAAGCTGTATGGACAGAAGGAGGGAGAGGGAGGGTTGGGGAAGGTGGAGGAAATGTGGGTCTGTAAGCCAGAGCCTGGCCCTGACAGAGGCTGGCCACCCCCACCCCACCTGTTCAGGATGAGTACAGGCCTGACAAAGCTCTGTCTGAGGGTGACTTGAAGAATGCCATTCGCGTGCACCATGCTCTGGCCACCCGGGCCTCCGACTACAGCAAGAAGTCCAATGTGTTCAAGCTGAAGACAGCCGACTGGAGAGTCTTCCTGTTCCAGGCACCGTAAGTAGGAGCGGGAGGCCCCGTGCTCCCCTGGACTCAGGGTCTGCAGCCTGGAGCCTGCACCGCACCCCTCTTCTCGTGTGCTTCCGCTTTGGGGCCGGTGCCTTCAGCTCCCCCTCCATGAGCGTGTCCGCTCAGCACAAACCTACAGCAGGGTCCCCCGCAGTCGTGGTTTCCGAGTGTGGACTCCTCAGAGTCTCCTGGAAACTCGTCAGAAGTGTGGTTTCTCTGTCCACCCCCTCCCCCAGACCTGCTGAATCAGAATCTCTGGGGAATGCGCCAGCGATTGGGCTTTAATGAGTCCCCCAGGGGACCCTGACGCACGCCGAACTCCCCACATACAGGGTGATGGAGTCTAGGAACCATCCTTCACTTCCAGTTGGGGTGGGGGAACCGGTGGGAGAGACTCACCCTGCAGTTTCTCCGCCCTGAACCCCATCCTTCTACGACTTCACGTTTCACATGGAAGACGAGCTCTGGGGATGGGCGTGTGTGTGCCTGGCTAGATTGTGAGGACACCCCGCTGCCTCTACTGATCCCCGGGCCAGCTGGCTCTAGGATCCTTCAGCTCCACGTCCTTTAGCTCTGGACTTGGCAGCTTTATTTTCACTTGAAAATCCAGGTTCTGCCTGGGAGCTGGGACAGAGGGGAGCTCTTTACACAGATGTGACCAGGCCCATCCAGCCCTTACCCCACCTTCCTCTCTCACTCCTTTGCCTGAAAACACGGAGGTATTTGTGCTCTCCGTGTGCCAGGCTAGTGCTGAGTGCTGGGTGTTGCTCAGGAAAACGGAGTTCTGTTTTGAGAAACTGGTGCCCTTTCCCCTCCTACCCTGTCCCCAGGAGCAAAGAAGAAATGCTGTCCTGGATCCTGAGGATCAACCTGGTGGCCGCCATCTTCTCAGCGCCGGCCTTCCCAGCTGCTGTCAGCTCCATGAAGAAGTTCTGCCGGCCCCTGCTGCCCTCCTGCACCACTCGCCTCTGCCAGGTACCCGCTCCTGGGGTCACAACACCGCCTCTGCAGGCTGCCCCCCCTTCCGGGCCCCTTCTTTCAACTGCCCTCCCCGCAGCTCCTGCACAGTGCCCTGGGCTCAGAGACAAGGCGAAGGGGTATTCTCTCCACCCCCGCTGCACCCCACCCCCATTTACAGTTGGGAAGACCGAGGCCGCACATAACACTCCTCTGGCTGTGCTGTGGTGGGCGGCAGGGGTGTGCTTCCATGCCAGTGGTGGTGTTTCCTGTGGGTGGGGTTGTGGTCTGTGGGCATCATGTATGTTTGGGCATGAATGTGAGGAAATCGGTGTGTCATAGGGAGCCAGGGGTAGGGAGACTCGGCTGGTCCTTCATCCAGTCATCTATCCTTAAATGTTTTATTTGTAATCCTCAAAAAGCTCCAATTCATCCATACTCCAATTTTTAAGGGTTTTTTGACGGGGGGAGGATAAATGGAGGCCCACTACTGGAGAGGAAGAGGGCAGGGGAAGCTTCTTCCTGCCTTTGCCAGTGGCAGGCCCTTTTCCTACTGGGCCCTCATCCTGGGTCTCTCCACTGAGCTCCTTGGGCGGCTGCTTATGCCCAGGGCCCCCACACATGCCCACTCAGTACACACACATCCACACTGCACATGTGTTCATGCACGTGCACACCATGCACCCAGCCCACTGCCCACGTAGCACGAAGCAATGTGGCCGTCCTGGGATGGGCGGGAGGTGTGCAGGCCCTTGTCTGTGTGCCAGTGTCTCTGCCTGTCTTTTGCTGTCATTCCGGGGCTGTGACTATCACATAGTCTGGCGTGAGTGTAAGAGAATGTGTGCATTGTATGGAGCCAGAGGTAGCCGAGACCAGGCTGTCCTTGGCTCAGAGTGTTTGTGTACGAGTGTGGGAGTCCGTATGAGCCGGGGTGTGTCTGGGTGATTGTGTGTCTGTGTCGGGGAGTGTCCACACGCACATACAAGCTGCGGGTCTCTCATCCCCGAGCCTTCTGGGAGGAGCTCGGGAGAGCTGATAGTGCCGAGAGCAAGGAGGAAGGAGGGAGTTGGAGCGCTCCTTCGAGTCTGGAGTCTGGCCCTTCCCCACGTATTGATGGCCCTGGCCAGACCTCAGTTTCCCTGTGGCGACGCAGGTCCTGAAAGGACAGGATAGACGCACCCTATGACATCCCGAGAGTGGACCTCACAGCCCAGGACCTGTCCTTGCAGGAGGAGCAGCTGCATTCGCATGAGAACAAGCTGAGGCAGGTGACCGCAGAGCTGCCTGAGCACAGGAGCCACCCCGCGGAGAGGGGCCACAAGTCCAAGGAGGCGGAGGAGAGCCGGCTGAAGGAGCACTATCTGACGTTTGAGGTGGGCCCCTGGGGGACAGCCTGCAGGGCAGGGCTGGGGCGAGAGGAGGCCAGGTCCCCAGTTTCACCTCCCTCCACCATTCCTTAGCCAGGAGCTCCTACTTTGGGGGGTTCCCTACTTTGGGGACTCCCCTGAGGCAATCTTGGACTATGCATGGCTTCCTGTGGGCCAGTCTGCACAGTCCAGCTGTCATTTGTTAATCGCACAATTGTGCCCTCACTTGTGTCTCTCGAGGAGTACCAGCTGGGCTCCACCAGACCCGTCCCCGCCCACCGTCCCTCCCAGCCTTCTCTAAGCCCCACAGGCCCCGCTTCCCCACGGGCCTCGCTTCTCAGGAAGTTTCCCAACGAAGCCACAGGATGCCCAAGCCCTATCCACGTGACTTCCCCCACTTTGTCTCATCTCCCTCTTTCCTGGGTTTCCTAAGCAGAAAACTTAATCTCTCCTTCTAAGCTCCCCTTCTTCCCGTCTCGTCTCTCTCTGCCCACTACCCTGATTTTGCCTCACAGCGCTTTGCAGGTGTGGCTGACTGTCCCCTTTGCAGGGTGAAGGGTGGGGGTTGGCTTGAGGGAGGAAGGCAGGAACCGCTTGTGGATTTTGGACTGGCCTTCAGACAGCCCTGCACATGGGAGTGGACAGACAGACAGGTGGAGACTGCGCTTGGAAGCCCCTGGCGCAGAAAGTCAGCAGTCTCCGTCTCCAGATTTCCACACTGATTTTCCATGGAGGTGTAGGGGGAAGGGGAGAGCTCCCAGGCTAGATCCTGGCCTTTTGAGAAACGTGAAGCTTTGTAGCTTTCGGGAGTCTCCTCAGATCCACCCTGTCTGCAGCCCAAAATGGTGATGGCAAACACTACAGTGGACTGATCTCTTGTGAATTGCCAGGCACGATTCTTCTCACTTGTCTTGCATTGATGGATTTAATCCTCATATGAGCTCTGTAAAATGAGTTCCCATTTTGAAGACAGGAAAACTGAGGCTTGGAGCAGTCAGATCACTTGGCTGAGGTGCACAGTTAAGAAGTTCAGGAGCCAGGACCCTCATCCAGGTGGTAGATTCGTAGATCGCAGCTGCACCGCCCTGGCCTTTCCCATGTCTGCCTAGCTTGATGGGGGTCGGGGGTGGGGTGGAGAAGGTGGAGCCTAGCAGTGAAGGGTCTTTCTTTTCATGTGCCTGAGCTGGGCAAGAATAGAGTTTTCCTGACCCTTCCTCCTTACTTATTCCAGGACCCCAGGCTCCCTCGACTGTGGTGAGGGCCTGAAGCTCAGGGTCAAGGCCCTCAGGCACTGTCCAACCTCCCTCCTACATGTTTACTAAGTCACAAGCCGTTTAACAGCCTGTGAATTCACCTCTCTCTCCATGCCCTCACCAACACTGGACATTATTGAATGTTTTAATTTTCACCAATCTGATAGGTTTAACAAGTGTGTCTTATTGCTATTTTAACTTGGATTAAAAATAGTTAATTATGATAAAATACACATAGCAGAAAATTTACCATCTTAAGCATTTAAAAGTGTATGGTGCAGTAATGTTGTCTATTCACACCGTGGTGCAGACAACCTCCAGAACATCTTCATCTTCCCAAACTGAAAGTCCCCACCCCTTAAACCACTCCCCAACCGCCCCTGCCCCCAGCCCCACCCCAGCCCCTGGCAACTGAGATTCTACTTCTATCTCTGTGAACTTGATGACTTCAAATAAGCACCTCAGATAAGTGGAATCACACAGAACTTCAGTTTTTGTGACCTAGCGTAATGTCCTCAAGGTTTATTTATATTGCAGCACATGTGGAAATTTCCTTCCTTTTTAGGGCTGAGTAGTATTCCGCTATATGTACACACCACATTTTGGATAAACACACCACATTGTGTTTATACATTCACCTGCTGGACGTTTGGGTTGCTGCCACCTTTTGGCTGTTGGGAATAATGCTGCTATGAATGTGGGTATGCAAATATTTCTTGGAAACCCTGCTTTCCATTTTGGGGGATGTATACCCAGAAGTGGTACTGCTGGGTCATGTAGTGTTATTCTCTGCTTTTTGGGAAATAGCCATACTGTTGCCCACAGTGGCTAGACACCACTTTACATTCCCATCAGCAGTGCACGAGTGTTCCAATTTCCCCACGTCTTCACCAACACTTGGTGTTTTCTGGTGTTTTTGTTTCCTTTAAAGATTTTATTTATTTATTTATAGAGAGAGAGGAAGGGAGGGGGAAAGGCAGAGAAACATCAATATGTGGTTGCCTGTGGCATGCCCCCTACTGGGAACCTTGGCCNTGTCTTATTGCTATTTTAACTTGGATTAAAAATAGTTAATTATGATAAAATACACATAGCAGAAAATTTACCATCTTAAGCGTTTAAAAGTGTATTGTGCAGTAATGTTGTCTATTCACACCGTGGTGCAGACAACCTCCAGAACGTCTTCATCTTCCCAAACTGAAAGTCCCCACCCCTTAAACCACTCCCCAACCGCCCCTGCCCCCAGCCCCACCCCAGCCCCTGGCAACTGCGATTCTACTTCTATCTCTATGAACTTGATGACTTCAAATAAGCACCTCAGATAAGTGGAATCACACAGAACTTCAGTTTTTGTGACATCACCTAGCGTAATGTCCTCAAGGTTTATTTATATTGCAGCACATGTGAGAATTTCCTTCCTTTTTAGGGCTGAGTAGTATTCCGCTATATGTACACACCACATTTTGGATAAACACACCACATTGTGTTTATCCATTCACCTGCTGGACGTTTGGGTTGCTGCCACCTTTTGGCTGTTGGGAATAATGCTGCTATGAATGTGGGTATGCAAATATTTCTTGGAAACCCTGCTTTCCATTTTGGGGGATGTATACCCAGAAGTGGTACTGCTGGGTCATGTAGTGTTATTCTCTGCTTTTTGGGAAATAGCCATACTGTTGCCCACAGTGGCTAGACACCACTTTACATTCCCATCAGCAGTGCACGAGTGTTCCAATTTCCCCACGTCTTCACCAACACTTGGTGTTTTCTGGTGTTTTTGTTTCCTTTAAAGATTTTATTTATTTATTTATAGAGAGAGAGGAAGGGAGGGGGAAAGGCAGAGAAACATCAATATGTGGTTGCCTGTGGCATGCCCCCTACTGGGAACCTTGGCCCACACCCCAGGCATGTGCCCTGACTGGGAATCGAACCAGCTACCCTTTGGTTCGCAGGCCAGCACTCAATCCACTGAGCCACCCCAGCCAGGGCTTTCTCTTCTTTTATACTAGCCATCCCTAATGGGCGTGAGGTATCGCATTATGAGTTTGATCTTCATTTCCCTAATGGTGAGTGCCAATGAGCATCCCTCCTGTGCTTACGGGCGTGTGTGCACCTTTGGAGAAATGTCTATTCAAGCTCCTTGTCCATTTTTTGATTGAGTAGAAGTTTTTTTTTAAGATTGTATGTATATATTTTTAGAGAGAGGGGAAGGGAGGGAGAAAAAGAGGGAGAGAAACATTGATGTGAGAGATACATCAATTGTCTCCAACTGGGGACCTCGCCCACAACCCAGGCATGTGCCCTTGACCAGGAGTGGAACTGGTGACCCTTTGGTTTGCACACTGGTGCTCAATCCACTGAGCCACCCCAGCCAGGGCAAAGGTTTAAATTTTTGTTGTAATCCCATTTATTTTTATTTTTGTTGCCTGTACTTGCCTATTTTTTATTGGATTGTTTTTCTCCTTTTTATTGATTTGTGAGAGTTCTCTGAATCTTAAGGAAATGAATCTTTTGTCATCTAAGATACAAATAGTTTTTCACATTTTGTTGTCTTTTGACTTTGTTTCTGGACTTTCTCTTCTCTTTTCCCAGAAAAGCCGTTACGAGACCTACATCCACCTCCTGGCTATGAAAATCAAAGTGGGCTCAGACGACCTGGATCGGATCGAGGCCCGGCTGGCCACCCTGGAAGGGGACGACCCTTCCCTTCGAAAGACACACTCAAGCCCCGCTCTCAGCCAGGGCCACGGAACTGTGACTGGCAGCAAAGCCACAAAAGATACCAGTGGAACTGATACTTAATTGGCGTGGACGGGCAGGCCCCAGAGGCAGGCAGATGCCCTGGAGGGGTGGGAAAGCACAGTTCCAGCCAGGGCCACTCGGACCAGCTCCACGCAGTTGGCGGGCAGCCAGAGGGGTGCGGAGAGCCCCGTGGGCTGAGGAGATGGAGACGCCCTTCATGGCATCGGTTTTGCATCCTCGGGCTTCTCTGGACCTCAGACCCTCTCGCCGGCCCTTGAATCCCTCTCCACCGCGGAGCCTGCCTATAGAGGCTGGTTGTGTGCATGCTCTAGATACCACCCCACTGGTGAAGCGGAGAGGACAATGGACCTCCCAGGCCCTCATCTTCTTACGAGTTCTTCCCTCACCTCCCTTGTTTCTGAGGGCAGGTCTCAGCTTGGACTCCCACCCTTTCTCCTCCTCCTTCTCCGAATTGACCAGCAGCAGGTCTGCAGACCACCAGCACTATCCGCTCTCCCTCCACTCAGCAACCTCTGGAATCACACCCTGTTCTCCCTGTCTCACATCGCAATAACCCAGGACCCTCCATGCCAAGCTGTCGCTGCCCCCGTGTGTGTCCACCTCACCTCCCATCTACTGAGGCCACGACTGCTTTCTTTTCTATGAACAGAAATGTGTATATATATAGGAATTATATATATATGGACCCCCTTTAAAGATGGTTTTGGAGCTGTGATATCAGTGAGAGGATGAAATAAGGTGAAGGAAAGCCTCTCAGGGCTGCGACCCGGCCCCCAGTGGCCCTGCACTCTGGGAGGGAAGGCGGAGGCAGTGCTGGCCTCCTCTCTGTTTTTTCCCTCTCCCGGCTGACCTGTGACTTACATTGCTCTTACAGTTGATGTTTTGGAATAAATAGACAGTGTGCGTGTGCGCCACCCCATCTATCCCACAAGCATCATGGTGTGAGTGGGACGGGACCATGGCTCTGTTATTTTTTGGTCTTTATGTTGGTGCTGCCAGGTCTCTGAGCCCCAGAGGTGGCCTCTGGTTCAGATCTACTGTTACAGGAATGAAAGACGCTCTGCCTTGCAAATAGCCACTTATCAACAAGCCCAAAGATGTTTGGTTGGGGAAGGTTATGGAAGCCCTTAATCCTTGGTCTTGGGAAAAGGCAAAATGACAAGTTGCTGCTAGTTTTTTAGGTCAATATTTCTTTCGTTCTTCTAGTGACTTTGAAATGCTAGCTAAGGACACATCTGGGAAGAAAGAGAAATTTGCCACATGGTGATCACAGACCAGCATCCTTTAACCCCTGAATTCCTCAGACAACTGGTGGGGGCAAAGGTACCCTCAGTGCAGCTGTGATGAGTGAATCCTTCCTATTTTTTAAATAGGTTACTGCAGTTTGGCCGCACTGGTAACATATGTAGTTAATAAGTCAACTTATGACTAAGTGCTCAGCATTTATGAGCCCGCTCACATTTGATGCAGGGGACATGTGAGTCAATGGAGAGATGCAGTGATTTAAATCCAGATTATTTAATTTGGATCAATTGAAGTGTATTTTATATTCGAACCATCTGGCCCCTTCATTTTGCTGAGGGGAATTAAAGGGTCATTTGAGTGAACTTGAAAGAGCCGTGTGGCAACGTAGAGAACTGTCTGCACCTTCTCCATGCTGTCTCAAAGGTCATTTGATTTTGGGGGTCAGCTTCCCATTGTCCATCTCCTGAGGGCAGGAGAGTGAAAGCAGAGGAGCAAGCCCTGTCTGCTGCAGGCAGGTGTGCCTCCCATCAGTGAAAAAAAGTTAGTTCACTTTCTTAATTGTATCATTATTTATTGTAAATTATATACATGTACTACTGTACTAAAATATTATGTACATTATAAAACATACACAAAAATAGAAATTTAAAAAATATGAGATGAAAATAAATCTAAATGAAAGTTCTAATATTTTTTTCCTGCATTCTAATGGACCATTACATTATGTTCACCCCACGGGCTCTGCCCCTAAAGTAATGCCCATTTTCCAGGACTGTCCAAATCCAGGGCCTGGAGGACCCCAGGTGAGATGCTGTGAGTGGTTGCTTCACCTGTTGGTCCCAGGAAGTGGCCGCAGCGCAGGGATTCCTGGGGGCTGGCTCCTTGACGACAGCTGAGAACTCGTCCTCTCATCCAGGAAAGGTCGCCAGTGCTGCACATGGTGCTGGGGATGCTGTGGGGAGAACAGGGCTGACCAGCTGCCTGTCCACGTGGGGCTCACAGTCTAGAAGGGAGAAGGAAAGGCAGTCACCATCCCCATCTGGGTCTCTGGGAGGGCTCGGAAGGCAAGCCCAAAACGATCTGGCAGAGAAAAGAAAGAATTGTAGAAGTGGGGAAGAAGACAGACTCAGGAAGTCTCAGGAATGTCCTAAGTGCTCCCGGGGACAGTGGTAGTAAGGAAGTCATTTAACCGGAACACACCGCTTCCCGACAGGCTATACTAAAGATGCCCCAGTGCAGAAATTTGAGAGGCAGAGTGGAGAATGGCCTCTCTGGCCACACCTGCTCCCAGGTCCCTTTCACACTGTGAAATGAATGAATGACTGCAATGATGAGAAAAGAGTCAAGGTCCTGACCTCAGACTCCCAGCAGGTATCCTCAAATCCAGAGCAGCTAATGAAGGCACCAGATGGGGACATGTGAAGGCCAACAAGTTTACCAGTCATTCAGAGTTACTTAGGGGTTGGCGGGTTCATTGGAGTCTTGGAGGTGGTTTCTGATGGAAAGTTTAGAAGGTTAACAGCAACCAGGCCCTCAGAAGGGGCAACTGAGGACACTAAGCACAGTCATGAAGAAGTCAATGGGTTCGCCAAGAATTCATTCTTAATTACTTGGGGTCATGAAAAGGTCGATGAGTTCACCAAGAGTTCATTCTTAATTAGTTGGGGTCACACAGAGGTCAATGTGTTCATTGGAGTTCATAGAGGTGGTTTCTGACTAAAGTTCAGAAAGTAACGGTAACTCCCTCTCAGAAAGGTTAAATCAGGACACTAAGAGGGGTCATAAAAAGGTCAGGGGGTTCATCAAAAGGTCATCCCTAATTACTTGGGGTCACATAGAGGAGTCACTGGCTTTTAGAAAACTTAAAAGCCAACAGCAAACTCAGAGCCAGTAGAGGGGTCTTGATTAAAACATCAGATGGGGGTCAGTGATCCGCAGGTTTATGTAGCATTTACTTCATTATTTTCGTTTGTTTCTTTGTAATGTGTTTTTTCTTCCAGTGACCCACAATAAATACAATGACATTTTAATTTTTCTCCATAACCTCCCTTTCATCCAGTGTTTGCCATTCTATGTGACTTAAGAACACAAGATACAGGATGTCCTCATCGCTATCATCAAATGACCTATTAACAGGCACCTACAGCATACCTCATTTCACGTTGCTTTACTGTGTTTCACAGATGTTGCATGTTTTAGAAATTGAAGCCAAGACATTCCAGCAGCAAAAAGCTTATGACTTGCTTTATTGCAAGACTCACTTTACTGAGGTGGTCTAGACTGAGCCGTATCTTTCAGGTATGCCCGTATCACGTGCCAGAAGCTACACTGGGTGCTTTGTGTATAAAAGTTCTGCAACAACCCTTGGAAGTAGGTATTAGCATCACCATTTCAGTCGAGGAAACTGCAGCCTAGAGAAATCACACAGCTAGTGAGGGGTGGAGGTGGAATTTGAACTCAGGCCTTGTTGATACCTAAGTCCTTTTGATCCTAAATCTCTGTCCCTCCCAGCTGTAGGTCTCAAAACTGACCAGATACACCCTGGGGGCATTCGAGTACACACACCTGCAAGTCAAACCCCTGACCAGTTTGGGTAGACTTCCTTATGTTGGGCTGGAATCTAATGGCTCCTGGTGCTGGGCACTGGTTTAATAAATTGATCAATGAAGCTGAAGGCTTCTTAACCCTGGACCTCCCTCTGCCTTCCCCATGCCTGAAATCATGTACTTTTCATCCGGGACTGCGGGTTCAGACAAGCCCTGGCTCTGAGGGGTCGAGAATCGGGAAAAGCGTAACACCCTGTGGGCTTACAAGCTGCAGCAGCTGTGGTCTTCCTGGCGGCCGAGGGTACCTATTATCCACTTTTCATGTCCAGACATTGCTTGTGACAGGCCTGAAGCCCCAAGGGTCATCTTGCCTCAGCTGCCCCAGTGCCAACCCCGTAATCCTTCCCTCCTCACTTACCTAGGCCCAGAAATAGTTGCCATAGTCACCTCCTGCAGCTTCAGGACAGGAACTGGGCCAGGGTTCTGAGGCTGAGCTTGAAGCAGACTAATTTGCGTCAGCCCCTTGGCCAGGATCCCCAGCAGCCAGAGGGGATACCTTGTGAATATTCTTGGAAGAGGGAGGAGGGTTGGAGCCTGCCCTGGGAACTGGAGCCAGGGAGATTGGAGGGAGTGTCTTTTCCTCCCAGGGATTACCCTGGCCCTCTCCAACTTCCACCCCAACATCCATCCATCTCCACCCCAGGTCTTCATCCTCTGTCTGCCCTCCTCGCCTGGGGGCTAGGCACACACAGTCAAACATGAGTTATTTCTGATTTTATTTATAATATAAAAATGTTCAAGTGTCAACAGTCAGGTGTTTGGACAATTCAGGACAGGGTTCCCATTTGTTTGGGATATCTTTTAAACAATTACCTTTTGACAAATTAGCAGTGGACCCAGTTTGGGGGAGGGTGGGGAGGACGGGACTGGAGAGGGAGTAGAAGTCATAGGTGGGTTGGAGGCTGGGAGTCGAACTGAGAAGGAAATGGTGTTACTTTATTGCTAAAAGGGGGATCAAATAGACTGTCCAGTGGCTCTTCTCGGTCCCAGCGTGACCATGCATCCAATCTAAAGAATCTGAAATGCAAAGGACATGCAGGCGTAAAATAGAAAAGACGACCTGTAAACGAAGGTGCTGCAGAGGACGAGGGCATCCTGGAGGCCATGGGGGGTGGGAGGGAGGAGGAGCCTCGAACACTGGGGCCCTGGCAGAGCTGCCCCCTCCCTGGGGCAGGGACTGTTGGGAAGACCTGGTGGTTCTCAGTGTCCCCTCCCCTAGCAGCTGTGAGGAGTGGGGAGGCCCCCTCCCCATTCAGGTTGCTGTCGCTGGGCCTTAGTCTCCCTCTGTACGTGACATGACCCAACTCTAGCTCCAAGCCTAGGATCCCTAGCCTTGCCTTAGGGTACCCAGGACTCAAGATCTTGCAAGGGGTAAAAGGGCCAATCCATCACTGGCCTGCACCTCGCCCCGCCCCCCAACCCCCCGCAGCCTCTTCTCTGCCCCTTTTCTCTCACCCCCACCAGCTCGGGATCCTACATCCCCCCACCCCCGCCCCGCAACCCAGACTGTTCTCCAGGAGCTCCAGAGTAGCGTACAGCAAAAGGCACCACAATATAGGTTTCTATTAAAGAGTCAAAAAATTGGCCCATCTCTCTTTTTTTTTGTTGTTTCTTTTTTTTTCCGAAGCTGTAAATCAGGATGTTACATATAAATAGTTTCCCTATAAAAACGTCTTTGCCGTTAGCTAGTATTATAAGACAATTTTTGCTAAAATGAAAATAAAACATTTTGTTATACTTTTTTCCTTTTATAGAAAATAAAAATATTTTTATTTCTTTTACTCCTCCTTTCTCCAGTCGGTGGTCTCCCTTCTCCTTAAAGACGGGGGAGGGGGGAGGGCAGGCCCTAGAGGGGCCCTGAGTCCTGCCTGGCCCGCGCGGGCGGCCCGCGGCTGTGTCTGCTGCTGGCCTGGGTGCTGTGGCTTTCCAGGGAGTAGTAAGTCCTGCTGTCCGCCGCCCCGCACAGCGGCGGCGAGTCCGAGCGCAGTGCCTCGTGCGCCGCACGCAGGCCGAGGAAAGGCGTGCTCTCTGCTGCCAGCGCCCCTTCCGCGTCGTCCTCGTCGTCATCCGAAGCTGAGGCCGAGCCGCCCCCGGAACCGCTGCTCAGAGACAGCGAGTCCCGCGCCGCGCGTGCGCGCTGCGCAGCCAGCCCGTTGAGGCGTGAGCGGCGCCAGCGCCGGGGCCCCGCCGACGTCCTGCGGGACGCACCGCGAGCGCGCGGCGGCGGCGGTGGAGGCGCGCACTCCTGCGTGGTCTCATACTCGTCGTCCTCCGGGATGCGGAAGGGGCTGGCGGGCAGGCTGCCCAAGCTGCCGCCCAGAGCGCAGGCGCCGCGCCGCGGCCCCGGCCCCACCGCGGGGTAGTAGTAGCTGTCGTAGCTGCGCTGCATGTCGACACCGGGCCCGGGCTCGGGGCCGGGGGGCGCCGGGTGCCGCAGGAGCGGCTGCTGCTCCGCCAGGCGGTAGCTGATAGGCGCCGCCGGTGGCAGCGACACGGCGTGCGCAGAGTTGGGGGACGTGATCTCGAAAGTGGGCACCTGCGTGGCCAGCGAGTAGTGGAAGTCCACCGGAGAGAGGCGCGCGGGTGTGGTCAGGGCCGACACGTACCTGTGGGAGAGGCAGAGGTGTGGGCTGGGGGCCGAGGGCCTGGGCAAACACCTCGACAACGCCCGCAAGAGCTATCTATGGTGGTAATCCTCAGTGACCTTAAGCAATTTCCTTAACTTTTCCGAGCCTCGGTTTCCTTATCTGTTAAGCCGGGATAAACCCCGAATCCGTAAATGTATCAGTGGGATGTTATAGCCCAATGCCTACCTGACCTTCCATAAACCTCCGTGAATGGTCCTTTGCTGTGCGGATGCCCAGTCATCACTATTCCTGAACGGTTACCCTCCGTCAGGCTCAGGCTGGGGCATTTGACAACTTGTAGTATCTCATCTAATACACTAATTCTGCAAGATCCTATGTTATCCCATATGGCATGTGAGGAGACTAAGACCCAGAAATTTAAGTTACTAAAGGTTCACACAGCCAGGGAGGTAGTTGAGGTGGGATTTGAAGAGATGGTAGGTAGGAACCAGGATTCATACTGCCCAATTCCAAAAGTCACTAGATGCCATTTAGCCTCCCCTGTGACTTGGACTCACTGTTCCTGCAGGAACAAAGATCCCATGGCTGATGGTGTCAGTAGGAGAAATATTTTTTTCATATATTGAAGCTAAAAGCTGTCTCAGGGAAGTGACTGCTAACACCTCAGATAGGATCCTCAGCCCAGGGTTGACGGTTACCAAGATACCACTTATGGAAGTGTCCCTGCTTGGGGGCCAAAGACCACCTCCAAAAATTGTCCCTTGCTAATATCTCCCACTTTGGGTCCCAGGTACCTGTCCCTTTTCTTTCTCCACACCCCCCTTGCTGAAATCCATTAGCCTCTTGCTCAACATTTGTCCACTTCAGGAGAGGGACCACCCACCTCCACGCCTCTCTTCCAAATTGTAGAGCCCACACTACACTGCTCTGCGGAGTCCCCATTACTCTCGGAATTGCCCGACTCGCCTCGCTTCCCTCTCTCACATGCACATCCAACTAACCACCAAGTTGTACCCACTCTCCCTGTGCTGGAGCCACACCTTCTGCCCTATGCCACCCCATCCTGGGCCTAGTGGTCTACTCTGGTCAGCTCCCCCACAGCAGGGTCTCTCCTTCTTCACTATATCCAGTCCCCAGAGCAACCCTTTAAAGTCACAGATCTGTTTACCCACCCAAGGCCCCTGCCCCCTCCCCCAAACAGAAGCCTAGGTCCATCAGCCATCCATGTGGTCCCAGTCTGCCAGTTCAGGCCCAGCTCCTCTCCCCACAGCTCACTCTGCTCCAGGCATCCCGCTCACCAGCCATGTTCTGAAGGGCCTCTGCTAGAACAGCTCAAGATGTTCACCATGTGCTTTCTCCATCTCTCTACCTCCCAACTTCGAGGGAGCCCTTTTGGTACAGAAAACAATGGCTACACCTAGGGAATACCAGCTCCATGCTGAGTAGGAGGCAAAGAGCTCTGTGCAAGTGATCTCTGGTGGCCGTCACCAGAGCCATGATTACAGGCATTGTTCTCCTTGCTCTACAGCTGAGAAAACAAAGGCACAGAGGTGATTGACCCTCCCAGAATCACACAGGTGGTGGAACTGGGTTTGGAAAGGTTGGTCTTAGAAAACCTGGCTGCTTCCCAGAGCCTATATAGTCCACTGGGTTGCTTTGCCTGGGTTGGGTGTCCTATGCTTAGCATTTTCCACATAGGCAGCTGTGAGCTTCAGTGGTGTGTACCCGTGGCTGGGAGCTCCCTGGGAGCAAGACCCAGGTGGGTCCCCCAGCAGGCCTGCCTGGCATGGGGACAGCATGAAGTAGGCTGAGTTGAGAGCAGATCATCTGCTCTTCTCTCTCCACCCTGGCCTGGAACTCCTGGTATTCTGCACTCCTCCCACCAAACCCACTTGCCAAAGGCCACTTGAAGGCTGAGCAAGGAAGGGGCCTGGTCCTTGTGACTTCCAGCTTGGGGTCAGGGGGAAGGGAGTTGCCTGGTCCTTCCTGCACCAGTTACTCGGGAGCCCAATGGTGTCTTGACCCACAGGCCCTTGCTGATACTGCTGGGGCCCGAAGTCATTCTTGGCTCACGGCCAGCCTGCACGGGTCTGTTTCCTCACAGACAACTTCTCTCTCCACCCTCCAGTCTGCTCCATCTTGGTGTCTTTCTGTTCCTGCTGGGACATGGGGCCCCTAGGTAACAGCAGGAGGAGGCAGCCCTATGTCCTGGTTTGTTTGGGACAGGCCCTCTTCTACTCTGAGAAGTGTCCTAGTAGGACAATTAACTTAGATGGCCACTGCACAGCAGGGTCACCGGCCCAGCCGTAGACTCAGCCTCTGTCATTAACATGGTGAAGCCCTGAGCAGATCTTTTAGAGCTCTAGTTTGTGCACCTAAAAGATGGGCTGTCTCCGAGGAAGAGTCCTCCCTGGGTTGGTGGGGCCGGCTCTCCGGCCAAGGCAGGGCACAGGCCCTGGGGTGGGAGCTGACCTCTCGCTGTGTGGAGAGTCTCGCAGGGAGTCTATGGAGTCGTGGTAAGGTGGCACGGTGGTCCTGCGCTGCTCTTCCAGGCTGTAGGCTGCCGCTCGCCGTGCTCGGGCCTCCACACATGCTGGGCTATTGCACTTGCTGGTGCCCACTGATGACAGTATGATGCCTGACTGGGAGTCGGAGGTTAGGCTCTCAGAACGTTCCAGGCTCCATGTGTGGCTCTCATGCCTAAAAAAGCCAGGAGAGGGTAAGGTGTAGGGTCCAGAAGGGGCAGGGCAGCATACCACGTGTGGACCTAGGCCCACTCTCTCCATGGTTCTTTATCTCATCTCAGCCTCCCTCAGCTCACTGTCCTTCTCCACTCGGGGCCAATGTGTGGTATCACAAATGCCCGACCCCAACACAGGGAGAAGGAGGGCTGGGTCCTGTGGATGGGTGAACAGCAGCATGCACACACCTCTTCCTTTTCTCCCCGCACCCCCACGTCTCACCACCCAGCCATGGCTCTCCCACTCCCATGGTCCTTAGCCATCTATCTCAGGAGCCCAGCCCCAGGGGCTAGTACATGGGAGCCATGGGAAGAAGGGGACCAACCATGTTATTTCTGAGCTGTGTGAGTTTCTGTGCTTCTGTGGACAGGCCTCCCCAACTCTGGGGAGAAGGAAGCTAAGGTGGACTAGAGTCCTGTGGGCAAATCCAGGACAGGGCATTAAAAAGCTTTGGGCGGTTGCGTGAGTTGGCACTTTCTGCCAGAGAAAATGGTGCTAATGGGGCTCAAGGAAAACTAATCATTAGGAAGGAGCGCAGTGATGCCGATGTTCCTCTGGGGGGCTGTTTAAATGGAAAAGCGAATCCGGTCCCCTGAGCATCTGGATAAATGGTTGCCAGTGGGCTCTGATTTGGAGGACCCCACCTGAATCCTCCTACTCAGAGGGACCCCCAATACAGACCCTGGCTGGGGATTTCTGTGTGCGTCCCCAGGCAGGTGTGTGACACATGTGCCCTCGCTCTCCGTGGGTGCACATCTGTATGGGGACCTTGGTGTCACCCACCTGTGGCTGGAAGTGGGCGTGGCTGTGGAGCAGTGGTGAGACGGAGAACAGGAGTGGCTCCCAGAGAAGGTGGTCTCGGTTTCCCTGCGGATGACGTGGTCTGTGGCTGGCACGTTCTTGGAGATGTACTGGAACAGAGAATTGGGCAGGAGGCAGTGACAGGCAATGCAGTCGGCCCTCCTTTCTGGTGGGAATGTGGAAGTGAGGCACCAAGCTCCAGGTTGGTGAGTGGGAGATCAGTGACTTGGTGTTGGGGCTGCGATGGCCCCTGAAAATCACCCCCCACCGCCTTTCCTTAAAGAAGTCGGCAAAGAGAGGCCAGTCATCCTGGTGAGGCTAGCAAGCAAGGCTGAGCACAGGAGGGGCTGGCTGGCCACTGCCCTGGCCCATCCTTTAGGGGCACGAGAAGCTGACTGTACAGTGAGGGCTCAGAGGGGGACCTAGGAACACCACTCACATCTGCCATCTGGATTTCCTCCGGGTCCAGCCGGGGGTGGCTGGGCCCATTGGCCAGGCTCCGGTTCTGATGGGCTGGACACATGTTCTGCCGGAGGTGACTGTGCATCTGCTTCCGCTGTTTTCTGCGCAGGGGAAGGGCGCATTAGCCTGGCATGCCCCCACCCGGCGCAGGGACTCCCCTAGCCACCCTCCAGGGGAACTAGTCTCTGCCTGCGCTGCTGCGGCAGCCTCCTGCTCGGGCTGCCACACAACATCACCATCAGCCTGAATTCGGCAGGACCTGAGCGCAGTGGTAACGAGTTTTAGCCCTGCTGAGAGGGAGTAGAGCTCCACTACTTTTTAGGTGTGTAATGCTGGACAAGTTACTTAAACTCTCCAGGTTTCACTTTCCTCATCTGTAAAATGGGGTGATCATTTAGCCATCCTGAATACCACTAAGGATTAAGAGTAGATAAAATATTTAAGCACAGTGCTGGCCTCTTATTTATTCATTCATTTGGTATTTATTGGCTTTTTACTACGTGCCAGATGCTCTTTTGGAGCAGAGAAGGAGACAGATGTGGTCCCTGCTCTCAGGGAGCTTGCAGGTCAGTAGGGAGGCCGACGATAAACACATAAACAAATGCATGAACAAGATACTTCCAGCCAAGTGTCATGAAGAAAATAAGGCAGAGTGCTGTGGACAGGAGCTGAGGCCTGGGGGTGGGGCGACATTGCTTTGGTATATATTAAGTGCTCATTACCTTCATTTTGTAGTCAGCAGGTCTTAATCATGTCACTCCCCTGTTTAAAGCCCTTCCTTGGCCCTCTGTCCCCATTTCTCTCCCAGCCCCATCTCTCACTGGTCTCTTCCCACCCCAGCTCGCTGCAACCTTGGGGGCCTGTTTCTGATCCTCTGCCAGGCCCACCCTCTCTGGCCTCCAGGCCTTTGCACATACTATTGTATCAACAGGAGCACATTCTTTGCCTCTTCACTGGCTAATTCCTGTTCATCTCTCAGGCCCAGCCTAAATGCTCCTCCTCAAGGAAACCCTTCCCACCTTCCAGCGGAGTCTGGGTGCCCCTGAATAGTGGTCCTGTGACCCTGGACCTCATGCTTAGGGCCCTGGCCATGGGGCAGGACCTGGTATCCAGCATTCATTGAATGAAAGTTTCTTGAGAAAATGCGTAAGTACAGTGGGGGTTGGAATAGGGGGGCTTGATTTTTAATTCTTAGCCTCAATTTTCCTACTTGGGCCCAGTCTCCCCTCCCTGAGCCCCAATGCCCTCCATTCCTCCCCTGTGACCTTTTTGGTCCTGGGCTCATCCAGCACAAGGCTGGCAGGGCCTTGCATTCCATGTGTGTAATTGGATTTGAGACCCAGGGCCTCAGTCCCCCAAATGGTGGCTATGCCCAGACTCTTGCTCTCCAGATAAGAATGTGACAAACCTACCATTTTTCTGCACTACATCACTCTATCACCTTTGTTGGCTCCCCATTACCTGCAGTATAAATCCAGCATCCCTAGCTTGGCATTCAAGGCCTGATGGTGCCATCTGGGTTCCTGGGTTCCTGCTCGTGCTCCAGGAACATAGCTGACCCTCTCCTAGAACTGCCCAGACCCCTTTCTGACCTTTTCTTCCCCTTGCCCTAAGGTTCTACCCCTACCTCTCCTCGGCCCAGGGGTGGCCCAACCCCATCTTCTCTGTGTTCTTGCCTGGATTGCTTCTAGATGGGGTCAGTGCCTTGTGAGGTCTCTTTCCCCTGGAAACGTACTCCACCTCTCTACACTCCCCACCTGCAGTGCTGCCCAGAGGGTGCTCCCTGGACAGGGAAGGTACTCCCTCACAGCACCCTCCGAGGGACATGCTAAGTCCTGGCCATTTCACAGGTGAACTCAGAGAGATTCACCAATTTGTTCAGGGTTGCACAGGGAATGACAGAGCTGGATTCAAACCCAGATCTGTCTTCTTATGATGCCTGAGCTCAGGGCTGTTCCTGTTCAGTCCCCTGAAGCCCATCTCCCCCACCCTCTGTTCCCGCCCCTTGGCCTAGCCCTTTGGCCCCACAGGAACTGCAGAGGGCAGCAGGGGTAGGTGAAGGTGTTGTGTTGGGGGGTAGGCCAGGCACCGTGGGTGGTGGTGGGGGTGAGGAGAGCCTGTCCTCACACAGCAGTCTTTGTAAGGCCCACCCCTGGCATGGCCTGTCCTGGCCTGAGCGCCTGTCACTCACTTGGTCTTGCAGTAGGCGACCACGCAGACGATGCCCACAACCAGCAGAGCCACACAGATGCCAGTGATGGTCAGCACCCTCTTCTGGTACAGCTCCTCGGCTTCTGCAGGGGCACGAGATGTGAGGGGGCCAGGCAGGAGGTGGACCTGTGGCAACAGGTCCCCCTGCCCCCAAAGCCTTGGGCTTTTTCCAGCTCAGGTGCTGCCCTGTTCCTCTCCCTCCTTCCCTCTCTGGCAGTCCCCCCCCCCCCNCCCCCCCCCCCGCCTGCTCTGGATTGCCTTCTGCTCCCTTGAACTCTACCCACCCGTGGATCTGGTGTCACCCACAAGTGACTATGCCCACATTCACCTTCCCAAACCCCATGCCCTGCCCAGGGCATGTGAGTGGAAAATGCAGGGCAATGGGGTGGGGATCATGGAGGCAAATTTCCCAGAGCCATAGAGGAGGGCAATACAGCTTGGCCAGCAACCCTGGCCCGTCCCACTATGGCCTGGTGGCTGCAAAGAACCTTGATGAGCTGGGGGAGCTGCTCTTTATGGTGGTGAACATGGCAGCCCCAGGCAGAGGCCTGGCTTGCTACTGCAGCTTCTCTGAGAAGGTAGAGAGTAGCTTGTTCTGGGTTGGTGATGGGATATCTGACCTAGAGGCTGGACAGGGCAGACCAGGCCCGTGGGGAAAGGCCTTCATTTGCCCCTGCATCCTGGTCAGGGCTGTGGCTCCAGCTCATACCTGCCCTCCCTGTCTGTGGCCGTGAGAAGCTTGCCAGTGGCACCCTTGTGCTCTAGGTACAGCTCCACCCTTTCTGAAGAGCAGAGCTAGGCCGGGCCTCAAAGCCGTCGGAAAGACCTGACTAGCTGCTCCACCTCCCACTTCTTGGTGGAGCACCTCTACCCTTGCAGAACAGAGAAAGCAGGAGAAAGGAAAGGAAGGAGGTGACAGTACCAGGCATAGTCAAGGCATACACCCCAGATGCCCCACCCGCCCACCTGCCCTGTTGGCTGCCCCTTTCTTATCGCTCCTCTCCCGCCAGCATGGGGGTAAGTGAAGGCTGGACCCCAGTGCCTGGGTGGAGCCCTGGGCAATGTCTCCAAACCCTCAGGCTTGCTGCATCTCCTGTGGCAAAGGTACACCCACCAGCAAACACCTGGGGGAATAAAGCCCAGATACACATACCTACAGGACTATGCGTACCTGACACACAGGCAGATGCCCCTCACAAAGATGCATCCACACACACATACCAGAGAAGCACATATGCACACGCACACACATGTACGTGCAGTCCTGTCCACTGACACACAGTCATGTGGCTTCTTGGACAAACAGCCCTCCACCCAGGACCCCCCTCTCAGCGCTCTGTGGTTGTCCTGCTTCCAGTTCTCTTCCCCGTCTACCCCTCAGTCCTATCCCGCCAGACATCTGTCTCTATTGCTCCTCTGAGACCACTCTGGTCTCGGTCCCTGACAGCCTCTCAGCTGACTGCCCCTGCTGGGCCCACTCCTGTTCTCGCCTGGGTTTTCTCCCCCGTCACTGGCTGGTGGCTGTCTCAGTTGCCACTCCCTCCTCTTCTGTGTGGGCTGCCAGGCAGAAGGGCCCAGAACTCTCAGGCTTCTTTTTTTCCACCTGCCCTCTTTCCCTTTGTGATCTCATCCAGGCTCAGACTTTAAATGCCACCTGTCCGCAGCTGACTCAAATTTACATCTCCTGCTCACTTCTCTGAGCCCCAGACTCCCACACCCAAGGGCCACGCCCCGGCACCAACACTGGTCCCTCTTCCAAGCCTGCCCCCTGCTCTTCTCATCTCTTCAGTGGCAGCCCCACCTTGCTGTTACTCAGACCCCTCCCTTCCCTTCCTTCCCACCTACCCTGGTACCTGATCTGTCAGCTCCACCTCTCAGGGAGATCTTGGATCTGACCACTTCTTACCATTTCCGCCACTTCCGACTTAGTCCAAGATGATGCCATCGCTCACTTGGACAACCGGTCACCTTCTGACTGGTTTCTCTGCCTCCACTCCTCCCCACCCTGAACACCAACCCAGTCTATTCTCCAGCCAAAAGCCATATTGATTTACAACCATAAAGCAGATCATTTTACTTCCTGCTTAAAAACTTAACAATGACTTCCACTGCAGCTGGAATACAACTCAAAGCCTCATCATGGCCTGTGAGGCCCCAGATTACCCAGCTCCACCCGTCCTCTTAGATGTCACCTATGGTCCTCTTCCCAGGTGTACTGTGCTCCAGAGTCATGGGAAGTTTCCACCCATTGAATCAGGCAAGCCCGCTCCAGCTACACCTTCCCTGACCTGTGCCCCTGCCTCAAACGCTCCCCCAGCTCTTTGCAGGGCTGGCTACTTCTCATGTCACTAAAAGGCATCTCATTGGACAAGCCTTCCCTGACTACTTAGCTAAACCAGCTCCCACCCCAGCTAGGCACTATCTCATTACCTTCTTTTATTTTCTGTATAGCACTTACCACCACCTGATGGCTTTCCAGTTTGTTTTACTGTCTGTCCCACCCCGTGAATCTGAGAGCCAGGAAGACATTGACTCTGGGTGCTGCACTGCCAGACTGGTGAGTTCGGGGTTCAGCGGATGTTTGTTGACTTGGAGAGTTGATGGGTGTGCAGACCGCCATGATGGGCAGACACATTTACACAGGCTCACACTCACCTCCACACCCTCAGTTCCACCTGCACAATGCTCCACCCTTGACTGGAAGCATCCCGCTGCCCCGCTCCGTGCACTCCCATCCTGCCCTGAGAGACCTAACAGGTATAACACTTCCACCCTACACACACACACACACACACACACACACCCCTACAGGTTCACCCCTGCACACCCTGCCACCACCAAGTCGACACCACCCAGAGTCAGCCTCTCTCCTCACCCGCCCCATCATGGGCAATAGGCAGATACTTTCTCACAAACAGACTTTGGGCTTTAGATTCTGCTGAGAACAGCTGATAGGAGCTGGGTGATGGGATGCTGAGGCCTCCCCAAACCTGCCACATGAACAGCTTTTTCACGACGGTGGGCTCCACACCACGTCTGAGGCCTGACACCAAGGAAGCCTTGGCCTCTCCAAGCCTCTCCATCTTTCCTGGTATAAAACGTCTGACACTCGAGGCGTGGTGGAGCCTCCTAGCACAAGCCAGAGAGCTGGACAGACCAACCCGTCCAAGTCCCTTCCCATCGAGGTGTCTTCCCGGGTCCAGAGGACAGGAGTGGGAGTGGGGGTGGGGGCAGGAGGACAGGCACCAGAGGCTGACCCACCCTAGACCCTTGTTTACAGACGAACACATGTGCCATCGTGGGGACAGATCATGGAAGGAGTGACAGCCTCAAGCAGATGGCAAAGCGCGGCTGGTCCAGGGCAGTGGGCAGAGTCGGCGCTCTCAGCCACCAGCCTGGTGCAGGATGAAAAGCAATGGAGATGGGAATGGGCGAGGGAAGGGAAACTCAAGGTAAGTGGAAAGTGCTGCCTCCCTGCACAACTCTCTAAGCCAACGTGCCATGGCTTCCAGGCACTCACTCTGAGGGGCTAACCCACAGGCTGCACATGGCTCAGGAGGCCCTGCCCCTGGGAGGCCTCCTAGCGGTCAGCCCCGGGCAAGGGGGGCTACCATACACTGGGGCACAGTATGACTCCCAGGGTGCCCTGCTTTTCATGAGCTTTTCTTGTCTCTCCCAAATTGAAGTAGTTTATGATTGGACACCTTAATGGGGCCAGGGGAGACTTTTGGAACCACTCCTGGCTGGTTGGGAAAGGAAGCCACACACTAGCACATGTGACATCAGAGGTTGTGGAAAGGAGTGGAGCAGACGGACGGCACTTAATGATAAATGAAGGCTCCGTACCCTTTAGTTCAAATCCAAGGTGCTCTGGCAGTGCAGAAGAGAGGAGGGTCAGAGAGGGGAAGGGATGGAGGGAGAGGTACAGAGAGAGATGGGGGAGGGGGAGGGTGGGAGAGAGAGAGAGAGAAACGTTGGTCAGGACTCTTCAGACACCAGCAGCCAGCCTGTGAGGTGAAAGCAGGTTAGTGGTGTCCCCTCCCAGCTTCCTGAGCCCCTTCCCTGGCACCCTGTCCCCAAGAGCCCCTGAAAGGGGTGGAGAGAGGAAATGTTAGGATCGGCAGGCAGGGCAGGTTCTTTAGCGATGAGCTGTGGGGTTAGTACCTGGTGGAGGCAGAGGCGTAAGAGTCAGTTGGCACGTGTCCCCAGGGAGGAAAGGTGAGTGGGGGCAGGGTCTGATGAGTCCCCATTCTCCCCCTCCCAGCTCCAGTGCCAGGTCTTCAGCACTGTCAAGCCCCTCCTGGAAACAGCTTGCTCAGTCCCCAGTTCATTCATGGAGCTTGCTTTTCTGTTCAGAAGAGGGTGTGGGGCTCAGACTGGCCCCTTGCCCCCGTCCTGCCCCCATAGGTCCAGCTGGCCTGCCCATCTACTAGGAGCTCGGACATGGAGACTCAGAGTTTGTGGGGAGCAAGAGTAGGGAGAGGAAGAAGCTCCAGTTGGCAGGTCACTTCTCCACTGGACTCCCCCAACACCTTTGAGGCACTGGGCCTCAAGGTGCACGCCTGATTTCACAACTTAGCAAAGCAAACTGCAACTCCGAGAGAGAAAGAGACAAGTGGGTTCACTTGTGGAACACCTGTGCCCTTTAAGTGGTGGGCCAACTGCACCCTTTATAGTGGGATCGTGTTGCAAATGTGTGAGGTATGTGCCCGTATCATCCAAGGGTCAGGTAAGAGGGTCGTGCCCAAGGGTGTGACCCTGAGCATACCCTGTCTACCTAGCTCTCTTATCTGTTAAAAGGGGGTTATGTCTGACCGTGGCACCTCTGGTGGTTTGCAACCCGGCTGTGCTTCAGAATCATACAGACCAACGAAGTAGAGTCTGGGTTGGGAGCCCAGAAATCTCAGCAGCGTTTTGAAATCCTCGCCTACCATTCATTCTCATGTAGTAGGCAGCTCCTCACTGCAGGTCCTGCACAGGCCCTGAGGCTCAGATTTGTCACTGATTTGCCATGTGGATGTGGGCAAGTCATAATCTTTGCTTGCTCGTAGGTCTAAAGTGCCTGCACACAGTGAGGGGTCAAGTGTGAGCAGGTCAGGAGAATGTGAGGCACCACACAGGTGCAGGGCCCTCACCATGGCCTCCCCACATGCATGCAGTGAGCTTGGTTAGATCGGGGGCAGGGGAACTTGTGTCCTGACGTTCTCATCCCCTGGGAGGAAGGGGATAACTGGAATACCAGCAGGAAGTCCTGTGCATTGTCCGTCCCTGGGTCTCTTTCTACTTCCTCAGGGATTCCAGAGGGTTCTGCAGTTGGAAAAGGGCAGGAGAGCAGGGTGGTTCCGAGTCAGGGACCAAGATGGCTTTGACTGAAAGAGGCTCAAGGGTGATCCTGGGCTCTGACCCTCGGTTCCATGACCCCCAATAGACCACATCCTTGAAGCATGTACCCCAGCCCTTCTATGTCCTCCTGTGAAATGCAAGGTTGGGATGACCTTGAATGTGGCTTCTTTGCAGTCTTACTGCTTGGAGTACAAGTCACCATAAGCACAGTGAGTCAACTCCTCTCCCTGTGCTAAGTAGACAGTACAACCTTGACGAATCAGAGCCCTCAGGGGTGACGTTCCATGAGTAATGGAACCTCTGGCCCAAGGGACCCCCAGGTCACTTGAGAGAGTTTGCACTGTTCGGCTCTCCAGCCATGCCTCCTAAGACAGAATAGCCTAGCTTGACCACAGCACCTGGGACACTAAGAAGACTGTAGTTCAGAGAGCCAGTCTGGGCCCACTTTTGATTATTGTTGTGTTAGATGTGGTGGCTGGGGCTCAGGGGTGCAAGAACACTTCCCTGAGCTCACACAGCAAATTAGGAGGCAGAAGGGAGGCTAGCGGCCAGGTCTCAGGTCTCCTGTGGCCAAACCATGGATATTTCTGCCCACTGGGCCTCTGGGCAGGCCTGACTGGCTAGTCCTAAGGACGAGGACCATCCAGAGAAGTGAGCAGGGCTCTGGAGGCTGGAAGTCAGCCTCCAGGGGACTGGTGCTGGCCCTCCAGCCTAAACTGCACTCAGATAGCCATGGCAGGCTCTCTGCTGAGCGCTTCCTAGGCATTGCTCCATTCCACCCTCAGAGCAACCGTACAGGCAGGAGTGTTATTATCCCCACTTTACAATGCGAATGCAAGGGTTGTTTTTGTACCTGTAAAATACAAAACTAGTTCTGGGGTTAAGTGAGGCCCCAGAACTAGTAAGCTCAGAAGCTGGCATTTTTACTCGGGCCTGAGTCCCAAACCTGCACACTTAGGCTGGCCTCTCCCACCACCTTTTAAAAAATGATCTACAGAGCACTGCATGAAGTGCTCTGGGCCAAGTGCTTTAAGAGTCTAACTCCTTAACGCTAATAAGGTAACAGCAGAGATCCTGATAACACTAGGCAGGAAGACTTAGGACTGCATTTGCAGGCTCTTTTCTGAGCTCCCGGGGCCCTGCTGACCCTCCCAGCAGATCTGAGCTGAAAGCTGAAGCAGCCCAGCTGGCAGAGAAGCTTGGCCAGTGGCCGAGTTCTGGAGGCTCTGTTGCTCTGATTTAGGATGGGCTGGGACTCCCTGTCCAGAACAGTCCCATAGGCCAGGGGGGCTCTGGACGTGAAGGTGAAAAGGAATAGGCCCTCACTGCCTCTATCCCCTGGTCCGCCTGGCTGCTCTGCCCCATCCTGGGGCCCCTCCTGACATATAGTCCTCCAGTGTGGCTGGGTCTGACTACAATTCTTCCTGGAGCCTGTGCTCTGGAGAATTCTGGAGGGCCACATGCCCTGCCCACAGGCTCCGCTCTCATCCCCATGGCCTTCCTCCCTGGCCTCCAATGGGAAGAGCCTGGGGAGAGTGCTGCCTCCCACACTCTATTAAGATAGTTGACCATCTGGGCCGACAAGCCCTCACCTCCTTGGGGCCTCTACTTTCCTCACAAGTCTTGGCTTCCAGGCTCCGAGAAGGGGAGGGAGAGGGTAGCACTTTCTAGGCTTTTGTGCTGTGGTCTGAGCAGCCTTTTTTCCAAGGGCTACCTCAATGGCCCCGTGGGTCCCACCATCAGCCTTGCTTGCAGCTCCAGCTGTGCATGCCCAGGGCCCATCACTGCAGTTCCTACGTCCTCATGGGAACGTAGGCAGCATCCAGCTGCCCTCCCCGGAGAGGAGGAGGTTGGGGGAGGGCAAGCAGGGGCCTAGTGCACTAGGAGGATGTCCTGCCTTACTGGCCAACAGACCACTGGGCCTCAGAGTCCACAGCTGGCCTGTGGCTTTTTGCTCTGCTCCACCCCCACCTGGTGGCACTTGAAGGGAATTGCTCCTAGCTCCAAGCACAGTTACGGCCTCATCCTTCTGCTGCAGAGCTCACTGCCCCCACCCCTCCACCAGCAAACTGTGCACACCAGAAAGCTCTGACTTTAGAAGTGGAAGAATGCAAGGGAATGAGCATCTGGATGGGGACTCAGAGCAAAGAGGGCCTGCGGGGTGTCACCAATTACCTTTTGATTCCTCAGTCCTACCTTCTGGCATCTGCAGCAATCCCTCCACCTCAGTAAACGTCTCCCATCTCGGGCCACCATGGAAACCATTGCCATGGGACCTGTTTTCCCTCAACCCCCATTCTCCTCTCCCCCGTCACCTAAAAGCAGACCCAACCAACTCTGGCCTGATCTGACAGGCTTTCTGAGAACTCGTTTCCCTCAAGCACACCAGCACACGCATGCACACACTCCTTCCCGGCTGCATTGGCAACCGCCATCCTCAAACAGGCCTTCAGAGGCAGGTGAGGGCTCTGCAGCTGGCCAGGCTGCCTGACCCCAGAAGCAGTGAGGAGGCCTGAGAGGCCCCGGCCAGCTGCAGGGAGAATTTGGCATTACTGAGTCCAGGCAGCCCAGTGACGTAGGAGGGGAGGGTGGCAAGGGCATATGGGTCTCCTCTGCACAGGCTTCTGGTGAGCGCTAAGGACTGAGAGGAGCCCAGGACACCCCTGTGTCCCCCGCTAGTCTAGCTAAGCAAGGCCCCATCCCTCCCCCAGGGGAGACTGTCAGTCACCAGGGAAGAAAAGAAATAGAAGAAAGAGACATACTGGAGAAGTTGACCATTGCGAACTGCTGACACCTGTCCCCGGTGTATCCCACAGGACACCTACCAAAAGAAAGAAAACCAGAAAGAGAGAGCCAGGATAGCAAGACACAGGCATCGCAACACCCTGGCACCGGCTCCTGCCAGTGCCAGCTGGGTCCCTTGCCAACGTTACCATTTGTACTGGCCTTGCCACTCTGCCCCTTACCTGCAGCCCTGAACTTTAAACCCGAGGATTAGGCCAAAAATGAAAAACAAAGCAAAACAAAACAAAACAAAAAGAACTAACAAACCAAAATACAGAAAGGAAAAGAGAAACAAAACGAAACAGCCAAAGATCAAAACAACCAACACCCCTGGCCCTACGCCCTACATCGGAGGGGGGACTGCACCCGGAAGCTTTCTAAGGAGCAGGGACGTGTGTTTGTATCTTCAAACATACTTTGCTTAGGATCTGGCATGTACAATCGCAAAGGCAGTTTCTCCAAACATCTCTGTCCGAAGAATCCGTTTGGACATCTGGAGAAGGAAAAGGGGAAAAATCACAGAACAAACTGGCATCATCCGCGAGGCTCAGGTTAGAAATCAAAGTGCACAGTGATGAATGAGAAAACCAAGTGGGGCGCTGGGGCACACTCATCGCGGAAGGGGCTGGAGTCAGGGCTGGGTGGAGGGCTCGGAAATCTCCTTCAAAATCTCTCTAGTAGATGTGGCTCCATGGGTGGTGGGGAGGGGGTGGGGCGGGCAGGAGGATGATATAGGGAAGCAGGGTAGGAAAATGGGGAACTTACTACCTAACTGTCCTAACGGCCCCTGAAATTTCCCTTCTGACCTGCCTGGGGCCCCAGGAAGCCAGAACTGCAGCCCCTTGGTGTTAAGCAGTCAGCAGGCAGGGTGCTGGGGTCCTTAGGAACACCAGGTTCTGGGGGGCCATTCTTTCTAGGCCCTACCAAAGGGTTCTCTCCAGGGCCCTGGGCAGGCTTTCTCATCCATGAAACAGCTCCCAGGAAGCTCCAAGGAGGATTCCAGAATGCTGTTCCCGGACGGAGGCCCCTGACACACGGGGTGTTTGTGATTCTTGTCTGTCCTCCTGAAGAGGGTTCCATGGCCAAATAAACTCAGGAGATCCATTCCCATGCTTCCTTGTGAAGCTGCAGTGCCTGCTGGCACATGAAAAGTTTTGTAGGAGGAAAGAGCTGAACTTTCCAGTATGTCTCAAATTTATTGGACCATGGAGGGTTTTTTGGAGGAACCCTTGTAACACGGTTTGTTGGAAGGCTGTCCCAGAGCAATATAGGTGGGAAAGCCCAGTGGGGAGCAGGGGAGGCTACAGAAGAGCCGGAGTGGCCGGCACCCCAAAGCCGGCCTGCTGAGACCGGGGTAGGACATCTGGCCTCGGATGGAAGAGCTACTGTGGGAGCGGAAGCGGGCTCCCCAGGGACCCTGGAGCCCGGTCCACATCAGGAGCCTC
Source organism: Sturnira hondurensis (assembly GCF_014824575.4). Taxonomy (NCBI): domain Eukaryota; kingdom Metazoa; phylum Chordata; class Mammalia; order Chiroptera; family Phyllostomidae; genus Sturnira; species Sturnira hondurensis. Next base: position 2,701,177 of record NW_028073751.1, read on the forward strand.
CTGGCTGCCTGGCACCCCTGCCTTTCCCCCATGACCTGCTCCTCCATCCCTGTGCGGCTCTGGTGGGGGCTCATTCTCTCATATTGCCTCCTCTACAGCTGCAAAGCACCAACCACTTCCATCTCCTTGAACTCGTCCTTCCCTCCGGGTATACGTCCTTCTGCTCTTTGGCTGCCACTCTCCCCTCAAGTGAGTCCCTCTCTTGAAGATTTCTGGGAGATGTCTCTGTACTCTCTTCTGAACCCCAGCCCTGTACTCTCTTCTGAACCCCAGCAAGGTCAGATGCCCCCAGGAAGCTTATAGACAGGGCCAGACTGACCCCTTTCCCCTACTTGGAGATGCGTCTATGCTGCCTCTGCCTCTTCTTCCTTAGGAAACTGGGCCAGCCCACCACCAGTGTCCCCTCAATTATAGGTCACTGTTCAGCGTTAATCAAGAGGTGAGTGTACTCAACCTCTTAGCGTTCCAGTGTATACAAAGAGGTTCAGTAGCCTCTTAAGCTTATAGGAGGTGGGGGCCACTGGCTGTGATAGACACTCATGAAAACCCTGTGGCCCCTAATCCAGCCCAGAGGGTTGGGAGGGGTCAGTGAGCTGGTAGCTGGAGTTTCTCTGGGTCTTGACCTCATCTCCCTCAGGGGGGCGGGGACCTGGACCCTGCAGAGGTGGCAGTGTGTGTAGAGGTATGCCGGGCCCATGGGCGGGGGGAATGGCTGGGAAGTGTGTCTGGTGAAGGTGGGAGGACGGCTACAAGTGAAACTGTTGCACGCTCATCCTGCTGAAAGGGTGGCTAGGAGGAGCAGGCCACCACCTTTTCAATATACCCTTCTCTGATCCCTGGCCCTCGTCCACCATCATCCCAGCCCGAGAGAATGGAGGTCTTGGCTAAGGCCAAGGCCAAGGCCAAAACTAAGGCTAAGGCTTCCCAAACAGCTCCAGTCAGGCTCAGCTCTTCTTCCTCAGCTCTCAGAAACTGATACCCCCTTGGGATGGGGACTAAAGGAGGAGAAGTGATTTTTGAAGCAGCAGCACCTTGGAGAGTGGAGGATAAACACCCAATAACTTGCCAAAATGACTCTTGGAATCACACAGGAACAAGAGAGAGATAGGTTTCATTGTGTCTAATGTCTGAGATTAGCCCAGCTCTTGGAGACAGGAAAGCCTATGCCTGTGTGTGTGTGTGTGTGTGTGTGTGTGTGTGTAAGAGAAAGACAATGAGGGAGTGCAGGAGGAAACAAAGGGGAAATTTACTGCCACTACACCAATGCTGACAGTCCGGGAGGCTGTCCCATGGGTCTTGGAGACCAACGATAACTAAGCACACCCCTGATCCCGCACTCACCCTGGGCTAACCTAACTGAACCCTCCTATCTTTTGTGGCCACTGCCTCACACAACTCCAGTTGGTGCCATGGACATGGTGGGGGGTGGGCACAGCATGGGGGTGGGAAGGACTGATACCCATGCTGTTCTGTGGGCACTGGCTTCTTCCAGGGGCTCCTGGACACTCCTATTCTCTCCTTAGCCTTGCTTGTTGAGAATGAATCACAGCCAAGAGGCTGGGCTCCCCTAGAGAAGGTTCCGGGGCTGGGCCTACAGCCTGTCTACCCTGCACCCAGGACCAGGTAGCATGGTACTCAGTGAGAGTGGCTGGCAGGCAGTTCCCAGTTAGACAGAGATTAACTGGCTCAGGGGCACAGGGGACAGATTAGAAGGAGCAACGGGTAAGAGCCTTCCCAGCCCTTCCCTCCAAGTCATCAGCTGTGACTATGGAAGGACTGTGTCCAGGGCTGGAGAAGAGCAGGGCTGAGAGAGAGGCAGAGAGGAGAGCCCATGGGTGCATCTGGGGCGACAGAGAGGCTGGGACTCTGCCTCTCTCTTTTCCCACCCCACCTCCAGGGCCTCAGTTTCCCTCTTTGGTAGCCTGAGGATAATGCCGTGTGTGCTGCCCTCACCCGGGGTGGGGGGGATAGGATGAAGGATGAGGGCGTGCCCCGGGCACACTGGAGGGAGCGAAGGGTCTCCGGCCTCATGAGGGGTGGGGTGGCGATGTGGGGAGGATGAGCAGGCACATGGGTATGGGATGGGGGAGTCACCTGAAAATGGGGCGAAGGGAGCAGAGGGAATGGGGGGATGAGCTGATGGGAAAGGGAGGCATGCTGCTGGTTTGTGCACAGGGCTGGAAAGAGAGTCTTGTTCTGTCATCATCCCCTGAACCAGTCCCCAAGAGTCACGCACCAACCGTGCTCTACAAAAACACGGAGAGAAGAGGAGAAAGCAGCAGGAGGAAGTGCAGGGGCCCTGCTGGCCCAGACAGGAGACAGTCCCCTTGATTTGGACCCCCATTTTCAAATCCCCCTAAGTTTGCTTCTTAAAAACAAAATGCAGGATCAGTGACACTGTTTCTTTTGGCTCCGAATTCCAGAAAAACGGGGGGCGGAGTGTGCCTGCTTTCCAGCACCCCCTGCGGCTCTGAACCAGGACACAACAGCAAGTGTCAGAAAACCAGGAAGGAAAGCTGATTTTTATAGAAACTGGAATGAAACTGACCAGTCTAGTTTCATTATCCAAGCTAAGCGGAAATGCAAAAAAATCAAAATAAAAAGTAAACAAACAGCACAAATGGTAAGACGTGAGTCCCGTTTCCTGAGTTCTCTCCTTTTTATTCCATTCAGGTGTCATCAGGAACCCCAAGCGGCCTGCCCCCCTTCCCCCCAGCTCACCCACCCCCAGAATGGCCTCTGGGCTCTGTGCGGCCCACCCCCCTGTCCTTCTCCAGCACAGCTCTGAGGACCTGTCTTCCTGGCCTCAGTCCCTTCAGGGATGCCCCTCTCCCCTGAGGGCTCAGGGAGTCAGGGAAGTGGGTTCCAGGGTAGATTGAGATGAGGAGGTGGTGGTTCTGGGTACCAAGTTCAAGTGCTAAGCAGCGACCCCAGGTGCCCTACTGTAGAAAGGAAACAGGACACTATCTTCACAGTGGCCCAGGTTCCTGCCCTCTATTCCTCTCAGGTGGAGCTGGGTGGGACCCAGGGGGTCCTGAGGGTGTAGCCTCCATGGCAGGGCCCTCTGGGAGCCCATTAGCTCATCACTGTCCTTCCCACACTGAACTCGCTAGCTCTGGAGTCCTGGGCCCCCCAGGCCCTGGCACCCGTCCTGGGTGGCTGCAGCCTTCCCTGTCCGGAGCTGGGGCCGACTTCAGTGGCCTTGCTGGATCCCTTTCAGGATTCCAGAGTCCGAAGGGCTAAGGAGAGGAGAAGCCTGGTGTGTGTGTGTGTTGGGGTGGGGCGAGCAGGCAGTGCAAGGCTGGGCTGTCTCTGTGAGGTGTTCCAGAACCCTTCGAGTTCGATAAGTCTATTCCAAAGAGCTCAGAGCATTATCAAAGCTAGAATGTTCCCCAGGGTCTGCAGCACTAATGTGGCAGCCTCCTGGAGGCAGAAAGAGGGAAAAGCATGAGGGACTGAGTCTGGGTGGAGAACTTCCCTGGGGGACTGCAACTGTCCCCTGAGAATGAGGAAGGGGAAAGCGGGAAGGGGATGGCAGCAGGTGAAGGGTGGGGCTGGGGAGGAAGCCAGCAGAGGAGGCCAGCTGGGGCAAGAGAGACAGATCTGCCCAGCAGTCCCGGCCCAGCTAGCCCAGCGCTGTGGGGACAGTGTGAAGGAGGCGTGGCCCCTCATTATCACTCTGTGCGGCTGGGTGGGTCTTAAAAGTCCTGGGCTAAGGCTGTATAGTCAGGAGGGAGAGCAGGGCTCAAGAGCCGAGGAGTGCTGAACCTGACCTTGTCCGTGGGGAGGGCAAATGCCTCTCTCTGAACCTCCATCGACACCCTTGTGGCCTTTGCCCAGATGCCATGGGAATAGGGAAGCTTTGGCACCTTGCCAGACCCTAGGCTTGGGCTACTTTGAAAACCTAAAGTTGTTAACTAGACCCCCTCCTACTCCTCAGGATCCTGCCAGAAGCTGCACTAACCTCACCAAGCGCCCCCCGCCCGTTCACCTACCAGAGAACCTGTCAAGGGGGCACTGTGAGCCCAGGTCCCCAGAAGGTCTGATGGGCCTGAACAAGCCCTCTCTGATGACCAGGCTCCCACCTGCCCTGGCTGTAGGCGGAGCAGGTGGTTCTGAGTTTCTGGGAGGTCCTACTGGGGCAGCCCTGCTGGCTGGAGAGCAGACTCTGACCCCTGGGGGGGCCAGCGAAGTCCCGGATTGAGCTTCTCTTCAACCCTGACCTCTCCCATTGGGTCACATCCAGAGTGGTGTCCCCACTGGTTCCCCTTCCCCCCATACAGAGGGGCTAGGGACTGCAGTGGCACAGGCGGCACCCAGGGCTTATCTGTGGATGCTGGGGGTCCTGCTGGGCAGGGAGAGCAGCCAGGCCCTGAGCAAGCACCAGAGTCAGAGCCCTCTTCTCCCCTCAGGGCCCCAAGAGCACGCCCTCAGCTACCACGGGCTCCAGGACTGGTGCTCCGCCTGACCCCACCAGGCTCCCCCCTGCTGGGAAGACACACCCTGGGATATGTTCATCAGAACAACGTTTGGAGAGTTGCTATGAGATGGGGAGGGGAAGCGAGAGAGAGAGAACAAATCCAATGCTCAGGTCATAGACTGGCCTCCCCATCTCCCTAAAAGGCAGTGGTGAGGGGGGGGACCCTGGGAGAAGGGATTGGTGGGGCTGGGAAGCTGGGACCGCAGAAGCCCTGAGCCCTTCAGAGCTTGCAGCTCCCTGTATGCCAGGACGAGGGACACACCTCCCTGTCTACACCCCTTGGGGACCCCTTGTTAGTGACCTGAAGCCCACGCTTCCTAGAGCCCTCCACTTCTGCCCCAGCCTCTCTCACTTTGCTTTGGCCCCACCCCCACTAGTCACTTACTTGCAGGAGAGCTGGTTGATGCCCTCGATGTAGTAGCAGACGCCTCCATTGACGCAGTAGGACTTGGCGGTCTCGTTGCACTTCCGGGCGTGTCCCGACCAAGATGACAGAGTGGTGCTCACTGGAGGTATGAGCGACAGGCGCTGGTGACCCACTGAGACCACCTCGGGGCCCCAGGGACCGCCTCCTTCCTGGCCTTCCACTGCCTGTCTCAAAGCCTGAAGCTTAGAGACTGTGGGGATGGCTGGGCTGGGAGGTCTGGGGGTCCCTCTCAGACACCAACAAGGCAAAGGCGAGGCCACCTTGAGCTCTGACTCAGCTCTGACACTGACTGCCCAGTGTCACCCTGTACCCCTACTCTGGGCAAACCTCTGAAGGCCAGAAAGGTTTTCTGGTTTTGGAGGTGGTGAGAAGCTAGCAAAAACTGTTCCCTCTACTGGAATAAGGTCACCTCTGCCCCCTCCCTGCCTGCCTTCCTGGGGGCTCCACTGCAGGCGGGTGAGACACCGTGTCTTCCCTGGGGAGCAAAGTCACAGGGAGAGGACATTCACATCCATCCGCACTGGCCTCTGGCTCTAAGGACTCCTCTCTCTCACCCAGCAGCCGCTCCTGACTGAGGTGAACCTTCCTGCCTCAGCTGGTCCTGTCTCCTCAAGGGTGTTGAGTGTCTACCACCTCCCATTGCTATGTGGGGTGAAGAGGAGGAGGAGGTGGAGGGCCGGCGCTCGGCGCTCTGTGTTTAGACATGTGGGGAGACAGATGGAGCGTGGGGACTGGGACTGTGTACACAGCTTTGCCTCTGTGTATGTCTGAGGAGCTCGCTGATAAGGCCCAGCGGGAAGGGCCAGCTCCCACCTTTCCCCCCGTGGCGTGCCTGCTGCTGGCCGGCACCCTGAGCCCCGCCCCTGCGGGGGGCTGCTGCCTACGCTCAGCTCCATGCCCAGCTGGGACCCACATGTGGGCTGGGAGAGGAGGCCTCCGGCTGTCTCTGGCCCACTTCTGGGTCAGTGAGACCTGGGGCACTAAGAAAGGGACAGACGCGAGAAACAGCTGAGTTGACCACGCCTGTGAGTTATAAAATCCCACTGCTGGAATGGCCCTAGAGGTTGTCCTGCCCTTTGGTAACAGTTCTAAGGAAAGGAGGCAGGGAAGTGCCTGTCCAGAATCACGACGTGTGCTGTGACGAGGCGTCGGGACTCCTGACTCCTGGCTGAACATTCTGGCCAGCTACCCAGTCCCTTGTGGAGGAGCATGTCAGCACCCAGATTGCCAAAAGCAGATGGATGCAAACTGATGTGGACCACAGGCCTGGGTCCTCTTGTGAGCCTTGCCTAAGCCACAGAAATCTTGTCCTGGACCCGCCAGGCCCAGCCAGGCCTCCACTACAGCCCTGGGTGGTGAAGCCTGCCCACGGTGGCGCTGAGTGAGCAGCAAGCAGCAGTGAGGACGGTGGCAGGGGCCACAGCTGCACGTCTGGGTCTGTCCACACATGTATCTGTGCTTATCAAGGCCCTGGAAGGCAGGGGACCACTGCTGAAGGGAGGCAGGGTCCCAGCTGAGAGGCACTGGCCTGGGCTGCCAGAACTGTGTTGTCACGGGGACTAGTCTGGGGCCCAGAAAGGCAAAAGGGGAGGCCAGCAGGGGATCCAGTCACAGAAGGTGTGGGGGAAGCGACACGGGCCTTTCTGTTTCAGAAGGAAGTACCTTGAGGCCACACCCTGTGATGGCAGAGTCTTCCCAAGGGATTGTGGCACAACTCTGCTGGAGGTGCAGGCTCGCACCAGGGAGAGTTCCACGCCAAAGATGTGCACGAGTGCTGTCCCAGCACACGTGTTCTCCCATGTTTGGGGAGATGAAGATGACGTATGGGCTCCGAGTTGCAGAATCTGGCCACTCCCTTGACACCTCCTCTGGGATGGCTCCCAGCCACCCCAGGCTCAGCTGCCAGTCATCTGCCCAGCCAGTGACTGCGCACACGAACCTAAGACCTAGAGGGGATCTTTGACTCTCTTCTTCCTCTGTTTCCCCCACCCGCCTGTCACCAAGGGCTGCCTTTCTCCCTCCTCGCGAGGGCCGTCCCTGTCTCATGTCTGCCTCCCCAGTCCTGGCTGCCATGGTCCTTTTTGCACACGACCACAATAGCCTCGCACTGGTCTTTCTGCCCTCACTCTTGCATTCATCTCTAACCATTTTGCTTCACAGCTGCCAAAGTGGTTTTTAAAATTCTGATCAATCACTTCCATTATGGAAGAGATTGATCAATGGCTTCCATTTGCACTCAGAATAGAGTCCCCCAGTTTTTCCCAGGTCTACTCTGGGCCTCCCCACCTCTCCAGCCTCATGTTCTGTCCCTCTCTCGCAGTATATTCAGATGACGCTGGCTTAGTCTGGCCCGTCTTGCAAGCCAGGTGCCTTCAAAACATCTCCAGTCGACTGAGTGCGAGGACTCGAGGCTTGCTGATAGCCACATGAGGGAGTTTATAAGTGATCCTGGCCCCCTGATCCCCACCCCAAACACCCAGGACAAGCCCCAGTGCTCCGATGGAAGCTCTGTGAGGGGCCTTCAGCTGCAGGAATCAGCTAAGCTGTGCCAAAACTGCAAAACAACAACAACAGCAGCCCAACAACAGGACACCCTGAGAAATAGTAAATGCTGTTTTAAGTCACTAAAAAAAGTCAGCATCTCAGGGAGGTTGCTCAGGATCCTCCTTACTCCTCTCGGTTTTGCATGTAGGTGCCGGTAGCACTTATTCTGACATAATTAACTGACTAGCTGTGCAATTACCGGTTATTTAAAGCTCAGCCACTCCACTAGAACGAAGCCTCCATCCCCATTTGGGCAGGGGCCCTGCCTGTCTTGTTCGACACTGAACCTTGGCTGGTGAGGACATTAGGGAAATGCAAATCAAAATGACAGCGAGGCACCGCTTCACCCCAACTTGGGTGGCTCTAAGTTGGGTAATAGCAAGTGGCGGTGAAGACGAGGAGCGATCGGAGGCAGCATGCATTGCCGATGGTGATGTACAACGGCACAGCCACTCTGGAACACGGTCTGGCAGTTCCTCACAAACTTAAACATGGAGTACCATGTGGCCCAGCAATTCTCCAAGGTATATGCCCACGCCAAATGAAAACCTATGTCCTCATAGAGACATGTACCTGGATGACAGCAACATTATGCATAGTAGCCCAAATGTGGAAACAAGCTTGAATGACTCACTGATGAAAGGATAAACAAAATATGGTATATTCATACCATGGAACATTACTCAGCCATAAAAAGTAAAGAAATACTGATGCATGCTACAACATAGATGAAACTTGAAACCATTATACTATGTGGAAGAATCTAGTCACAAAAGGCCACATGGCATACAGCTCTGTTTACACACAGCATCCAGTACAGGTAAATCCACAGAGGCAGAAAGCAGACGAGTGGGCGTCAGAAACTAGGGGGAGGAGTAAAGGGGGAGTGACTGTTAATGAACAGAGGGTTTCTTTTTGAGGTGATGAAACTGTTTTGGAATTAGTGGTGATGGTTATACAATTTTTTGAATACACTAAAAACAGCAAATTCTATGCTTTAGAAAAGGTGAACTTTATAGTATGTTAATTAGACCCCAAAATATTGACTTAGAAAAATGCCTGGGTAGGGTAAGCCCCGAAAGCCTCCATCACCCATTAGTGTTGGTGCAGTAAGTTTCCTGGCGCCCGGAAGAGAGGGGAGGCCAGGAGGGAGCGGATGTTGCGGACACACCCTCCCTGCTGCCTGCTGCCCCTCCACTCGTGAAGAAACCTCTGATTATCTTTCAGGGCTCAGATCCAGGGTCTCTTCATCCATAAGGACCCCCCACACTTGCCCAGATGCCCTCTTTCCTGTTGGTAAGGTTGCCCCAGCCTTCCTCCTCAGTGTGTTGGAACGGGCAGACACTTTGAGTTAAGGTTTTAGCTTCTTGCCACTTAAGGGACTTTTGGGGGAGCCCAGACTGTGATTCCCCAGAGCTCAGGACCGGGTCTTGCTGAGTAAGGCAGTGCTGAATGCGTGCGTGAGAGCACATGCACGCACGCGTGTGTATGTGATTACACAGCTGGCCTTTCTGAGTCCCCAGGTAAAGGACAGGCCCAGAAACCTCTCCAGAACTTCCATGGTTCTGTGATGTCCCAGGTCGCCCCTGACTGCCCCTGGGTTTCAGGGTGAAACCAGGCCCAGCCTGATGTCCTGGGACTGGTACCGCCACCGGGGGGTGAGGCATCTGGTTACTCTAACTCAGAAGTGGGTTGGACCAAGCAGACTGTTTTGTTAAAAGCACCACAAACTTCTTGCCTGCTCCTCATCCCAGCCAACTCAGGAATGTGTCTCTTGTGAGCCGGCAGGGCTGTAACTGCAAGAGTGTGCACTGTGATTTGGGGGAGGAGCATTGGGGTCCATGGGAACAGAGCTACAAGAGACAAAAGCCACCTCCATGCTCCCTGAGCAGCTGCTGCTCCTCATCCGCGCTCTTGTGCCCTCTCCTGCCCCCGCCCCCAGCAGTCCTGGCTTCCCTGGGGCTCAGGCAGGCCAAGTCAACCCACCTTGGGATGAGTCAGAAGGGGGCAGGCACAGATGTCCGCTATCCACCCTCCTCCCCCACCAGGGTGTGGTTGCTGCAGGTCCTCTGGGTTCCACGGAAAAGCAGAAAGCCCAGGCATCTCCCCTTGGGAAGGCATCCCCAGCGGGGCCTCTGGTCCCCTTCAGCGACCCTGTCTGCCTCCCCACATCAAGGGGAGGATCTTGCTTGCTGTGGACTGAACAGAGCGACAGAGGAGGCATGGTGGGGGGCGATGCTGTGTGTGTGGCGGTGGCTAGGTGCACAGGATGTCAGCCTCAACATCAAACACAGAATCCCAGAGGTTTCTCCATGAGCAAGGCGGCAGGGACTTGGAGATCACCCGGCGGAGCTGCAGATGGGAAAACTGACCAGGGAGGTGGAGTCACTTGTCCTGGGTTGCACCTGGGATGAGACCAAAGCTCTGATTCTGTCCATTACTGCCCTGCTGCTCTCCAGCCAGGCTGGAGGGACAAGGGGCCAGGAGCCACATGGAAAATCCTCAAAGCCCAGCCTCAAGCTCCGCTATCTGGTTCCCTGACTGATCAGAACATGGGCTGACAGAAGCCTGTGTGTGGGGTGAGTTGCAGCTTATCTGAAGGATCTCATGACAGCCCCCAGGCTTAGGCCCCAAGACTTGTGCAGGAGAGGGCACTCCCGTGGTTTTCTGCATGGTAGCCCTCTCCTCCTCCTCTGCTAACAGCAGGAATCTAAGGAAGGGCCCCCTCCCCTCCCCCTGCCACCCTGTGGTTCTGGCCAGGCCACACTCTGTCTCTCCATACCCACGCTGCACATTCACAGGCCTGGCAAAGGTGGCACCTCACCCTCTTGAGCACGGTGACTGGGCCAAGCGGGGCACAGCACCTAGGCAGAAGCTGTTGGGACCCACCCTTGTGATCGTAGGAATGAACACGGACACAATGCTACCCCTTGCCCCGGGGGGGCGAGCTAAGATGAGTCCCCCTGGCGCTGTCTGAGGCCATGGCCTCTTCTTCCCAATCCACTCCCCAAACATGGGGGAACCCACTTGCCAGTAGGAGAAAATGAGGCCAACGTACAGTGGGAGGGAGTGTCCTGACCCTGCCCTGAGTTCCCGTCATGTCTGGAGCTATGTCTGGGCACCTCAGTTTCATAACCCCCTGAATTCCTTCAGGTACTTTTAAGTTGGGTGCTTGTCAGTTCCAACCAAGAAAGTCTTGAATAATGAAATAGGACACCTCCAACCCAAAGTGGGCCCGAGGCTGTCTGCCTGCGCTGGCTGAGGCAGCAGGTGCTGGCGCCTGGGTGAGCCCATTTTCCCATCTTGGGACAGTTTTGGAGGAGCAGGGGGCCCAGGGACCCCACTATAACCATGCCCAGGTTGGGGCATGTGGGACTCAGTCAGAGGCCTTGGAGCAGGTTCCCAGTCCTTTCATATAGTATTTCCCAGCTGCCTGCTATCAGCCAGGCACAGTGCTAGGCCCAGAGGCCAGAGCAGTAGACAGCCCCACAAAGCCCCCCCGGGTCACGTGGTCTCAGTGTTTGCCAATGGCTTTTATATCGCATAGCTCTATCATTAACTAGCTCTCCGACTCTGGCAGATTATTTAACGTCTCGTGGTCTTGAGTAAGGGCTCAGGAGACCATGGGGAGCCTGGCACAGGGCACACACTCGGGAATTGTAGCTGTTATCACAACTCCCGGGGAGAGGGCATCATCCTGCTCTCCGTGCTCTTGGCTCCTGGACCCACTGGGGCAGGCACGCCCACACAGAAAGCTCAGCAACGTTATAAGACTTGAAGATTCTAGTCAAAGGCTAGCGTTTAAGAGACACACGAGACCATGCTGGCCATGGCCAAGGGTGGGGCCCAGGCTGGGAGTGTCCCAAGAGGAAGGCCACCTGGGAGAGATGACATGGGAGGAGAAATAATGATGGATGCAAGGGACGGGCTGCCGTTAGGACTGGAGAGATCATCTGGGCCCTCCCTAGAGAGTTGAGCCCAGGGACAAAGTCTTTGTTCTGTGCCTCCAGGGTGGGTACGTGGCAGAAAGAAGGGGTCCTGAGAGGCCTCCGCTCTGGTTCAGGTGATGGGCTAACACCTGGGCCAAGGTTGCTCCTGAGGTGAGATTGGCACGGAAGGAATAGGTGTGAGAGGGATTCAGCAACCAGCCTGACCTGGATCTACTAGGAACAGTGGCAAGGGAGACTGAGGAGCCTGAGAGCCTGGCAGCACAGGGGATCCCTCACAAGACAGGAGGGACGAGGTCTGTGCCAGGTTTTCCTCTGAGGGCAGGGCCCAGAGCAGCATGGTTCCAAGTTCTCTCCAGACAGTGCTGGGTGTAGACACCCCGCAAGGCCACGTGGTGGAAACACAGGGGCGAGGACACATACAGAGCGAGACTCTAACTGGGGCAGGACTGGGAAGCGAACCAAATAACCAGGGAGCCAAATGGTATGCTCGGCCGGTGGGTGGGTGTCAGGAGGAAGGAAGAGCTCTGTGGGGTTTGCTAGGGTAGAGGGTGTAGCCTGAGGAGAGGCAGTTCTGGTGATGCATCCCTCCACCTCAAGGGCCACAGTGAGGGCCACAGAGGGCAACCCAGTGGGAGGCAGCCTCCACGCTCACGCTGGGGAGGAGATGCCTTGAGCTCCTGACCTCACAAGTTTTCAAGGGAGAGGATTCCATGTGGGGAAGGGGCCTGTCACCCCTGAGCAGAGGCTGCCCCAGGGCCAAAGGCACCCGAGCCTCCTGCCATGGCCCTGTGGAGACAGCTGCCTGCACTCGGGTGCCCAGCACAGCCACAGGCAACAGGCAGCCAGCTCGCACACACCCTGGGCCTGCCTCTCCCCAGAGCCCAGACCTGGCAGCCCGGCCTCCCATAATTGCCTTCTAAAAATATCCTTCCCCCACCCCCACCTCTTGATTTCAAAATATTTAGTTTTTAGGGTATTTAAAATGAGAGCTGGCGGCTTTTCCAGGCCCAGATAACAAAGCTAAACATTTATGCTTCGCCTGCATTTCTCTGGATCGGCCCAGATCTTGGGGATTGATATGGCCATAGGTGGCAGGAGGGAGGGGAGTCAAGTGCAAGACGGATCATGTCCTGGTCTCCCCAGGGATGGGGGCACCGGCCTGCCCCTTGGAAGCCCTATAGGCCCCTCCCTTTGTCGGGGGACTACCTACCGCTGTTGACGTAGAGGCGGCCTCGGGCTGTGTCCTTCCCCAGGATGTTCTCAGCCTCGCAGACGTACTCCCCTGCATCTTCCACCTTCACCTTGTTGAACTGTAGTCGTGAGTTCTTTCTGGTTAGGGAGGGAATAGGAGGGGCAGAGNTCGGCCCAGATCTTGGGGATTGATATGGCCATAGGCGGCAGGAGGGAGGGGAGTCAAGTGCAAGACGGATCATGTCCTGGTCTCCCCAGGGATGGGGGCACCGGCCTGCCCCTCGGAAGCCCTATAGGACCCCTCCCTTTGTCGGGGGACTACCTACCGCTGTTGACGTAGAGGCGGCCTCGGGCTGTGTCCTTCCCCAGGATGTTCTCAGCCTCGCAGACGTACTCCCCTGCATCTTCCACCTTCACCTTGTTGAACTGTAGTCGTGAGTTCTTTCTGGTTAGGGAGGGAATAGGAGGGGCAGAGGCGTGAGCCAGGGCCCAGGCTGGCTGTGACTCCCCAGTGGTCATCCAGAGGTCACCTCCCCCTGCAGAGCCACAGTGGCTGTGTGGCAGTGATGGGAAGCAGAGTCTGGGGTCCGGGTGGGAAGTGGAGCCCCCGGTGTTGGAAGGAGACCCGGGCACTCAGGAGAACACAGGGCAGGGCCAGTGGCTACACACGTGTCCTGAATCTAAGAACCTTCACATTGTGTCTCTAGTGCTGGCCCTTCTCCAGAGTTAGCATCTTCGGGGGGAGGGAAGCAGGGTCCCCTAGGAAGTCAAATGGTCATCTCCTCCTTTTCTTTTAATGCCCCTCCCCCCAGTTCCAGTGTCCTTCCCCTAACTGGAACAGGTCAGCCATGGGCTCACCAGCTCCCTCAGCCTCCCCTTAGAAGTGGCAGCCTGTCACTCTATATGCAAGGCCTATTGCCAGGCACTGGGGGTGGGGGCTTCCTTAGGACTAGCAGGTTCCCATGACAACTGTGCCCAGCCTCCCAGTTCCGACCTGTGGCTCTTCCCTAACATCACATTAGCCCTGCCACTAAGGGGCGAGCTGTGGCTTCTCCAAGGGGCTTTCGCTTGCTTCATTCATTCATTCATTCATTCATTCATTCATTCAGTGGGTGTCTACTGAATGCCTTCTGAGTGCCAGGAGCTTGAATACATTAGGGAACACAGAGACCCTGTCCCTGTGGCCTGACTTGACCATCAGGGTTAATCTGGGGGCCGACAGGACAGCACAGACAGGAAAACTGAGTCCTAGAGGAACTTCCAGACTTGTCCAAGGGCACCTGTCTGGCAGGGCTAAGGAAGAGGTGGACAAGGAGCTGAGTTGGTGAGGACGTGGACTCTCTCCTGGAGCCTGACATGGGGGCTGGTCCCTCTGTGGAGGACTTTGCGCTCAGTTTCTGCAAACTGAGAGATGTGGGGGCCTGGCCTGGGCTGGGACCCCGGGGCCCTGGCCTTGGTTCTCCTCTTTTCTGAAGACCCTGCCAAACCTCTTCTTCCTTCCCAGAGTCTCTCTGCACCTGCCCCAAGGAGCCTGGGCTCTGCAGGGTCTGGTCACACCTCCCACTGTCCGCTCTGCCCTGGTGCTCTCCAGGGGCTGGTCACTGCTCCAGATAAAGCCCCGGACCCCAGCCTGGCCCCCAGGGGAAAACAAGAAGTAGCATGAAATTTTCTTTCCATGATGTAATCTTCTCCTCTTTTTAGTCCTGAATTAAAACACCAGATTCCCAGAATATGTGTAGTGGGTTGGAGGGGTGGTAGAATGGGAGGTGGGGTAGCAGAGCTGCCGCTGCCTGGAGCCCAGGGTGTAGAACAGAGACAGGCGGGCGATGAGGGAAGGAGGACAGGGGAGCTGAGTAGGGAGGCTGGGCCGGGGGAGGAGACGGCAAACTGACCCACATCTCCACCAGGGCTGTGTGTGGGCACCTGTCTCCTGGGCTCCACCTCTGCCTCTGGGAGAGGGCCTCTTCCCAGACCTCCTCACTCCAATACCCCCAAACAAGCATCCATAAGGTTGTCTTGTCAACAGGCCCTATTGCTATGGCAATATCCTTATTGGTGTTATAGTGATGGCTGCCTGACCCTTACTGCCCTGCAATTCTTCCCAGATCAAGCTGGTCTGTGTCTCCGTGGCCTGGTGTCTGCCCATAGCCCTCTTCTGTGAATCTGAGTTTGTCCCCTTCATTATAAACAGAGCCTTTCAGGCCCCTCTGACCAGGATGGCATCTTCCTCCTGGCTGCAGGCCAATTAAATGCCTCAAAGCCCAGCCGCCTCAGGACCAGGATTCTCTTGCTTCCCAGCCACCAGATCTTCCCTGATGCTAGACAAGCAGAACCAGGGATCACTGGAGGGTCACGGGGTCAAGGTAGAACGGACCTAGAGCCAGAAATTCCTTGTCAGCCATAGCTGAATTCAAAGGGCCTTCTTTTACATGACATCATACACAGCAGGACAAAGACAAGCTAGGCTCACAGACACCTGGAGGAAAAAAGCCAGAACTGGAAAGGAGAACTTCCCACATGAAAGTGTGTGAGAACTAGGGTAGCAGGGACCAGGGCTCAGGGAGAGCCGCTCCCCTCTGAGGAACCAGAGAGAGGCCAGGGGACACGAACACTGGCCCCCACATACACCAGCTGCAAGGCGATCTTGCCAATCCCAGGGAGGGGCCCAAACTTGCATCAGAGGCCCTGGGGTCAGAGATGAAGGGTTGGGCTCTGAGGGTCTCTTTGGCCCCGAAGGTGCAGAGGGCTGGAGGGGACAACACATACTACATTCTCTCCTCTTCATTCCTAGCCACCTCCTGGCAGGCCTGGTGCCCAGCCCCCTTGCCACCCTGACCCAGGCCTGCCCCTATGGTGGATGCTCCTTCCTTCCTTCCTCAGCCAGTTTTTTTTTTTTTTTTTTTTTTTTTTTTTTTTTTTTTTTTTTTTTTTTTTTTTTGCTGGCAGGGACGGGATTTGGGCGGCCACGTCCTCTACCCACACATTTTCCTCGGTGCCTACCTCCCTCTGCCTGCCTGAGGGGCCTGTTCCAGCCTGCCCCTCATAAACAACGGAGCACGCGGCTCTGCTGGGAGGGCCCCGTGCCCAGGACTTGGGGGGCCAGTTTTCTTCTGGCACAGCACGGCTTGGGTGAGATACCTCATACAGCAGCCCCTGAGACAGACAGCACCTGCTGGGGAGGGCGTCGCCGCCAGGTCAAGGACAATGTCAAGATAGAATGTGGCCTGGGCAGGGGACTACAGGGAGGGCCAGAGAGCAGGCTGCAGTGCAGGCTGAAGGAAAGAGGATGCTTCCGGAAAGGAGACACCTGCCCCTGCCCCTGGTCCCTAGGCCAGGTGAAGTGTGTGTTGGGGTGGCAGCTGTCTCTGAGTCACAACGCAGGAAACAGAAGTTCTCGTTCATGGCCCACTCCTCCGCCCCATCCACGCACGGCTGGGAGCCCAGGGGCAGGACGGGTGGAGCCCCAGCTTCAGAAAGGCAGCAGACAGGATGGGTCCCTGGCAGGAAGGGCACAGGGACACACTCAGGCTCTCAGAGGTCCCTGATACCCAGGGGAAGACCTGATGGGCCCCATTTCTGGACTGGCTGACCTATTTGTCAAACAAAACTGAGGCTCTACTTGGACACTCAAGTGCTTGAGGGCTCGGCCCACTCCGAGGGCGGCCTGCCTAGCCCCAGCGTCGCCCCGTGCCTGGGGGAGGAGGGCTAGTCCTGCAAGGTTCTCACTCACTCGGTGCTGAACACAGATCTCCACTGCCAGGCAATACAGGGACAGGGGGTGTGTGAGGGGAGGGGGTTCTCTATTGTCAGGAAGAGAGACAGCGCCCCCAACAATGCAGTGGAACTGTGTTTAAGGCAGGTGATGACGGGAGATGACTCGAGCTGCCTGGAGGGCTCAGGAAGGTGTCCCAGAGGGTATGCTATTTAAGCCGGGCCTTGGAGAATTTTTCCAAGGACAGTGTATGTGTGTGCGTGGTGGGGTGGTGCTGCCAGCACAGGGAACAGCCTGGGCCAAGTCCAGGGTCTTGCGAGGAAAGAGCAGGGTTCAGGAGCACTGAGGATTTGGGGCAGTGACTGAGAGGCCAGGAAAAGAAGAATCGGAAGGGCCTTAAGGCCTAGTCTGTTCCTGGCATACAGCAGGCTCTCAAGATCTGTCAAGTAAATGAATGAAAGATTGGCTGTGTGCCCGTGTCAGAAAGATCATTATCCGTGTCGGAGTCATGGGAGCCCGTGACTCTGCAGACTTCTAGACTGGAAGCCAAACTGGGTGGATGAGACACATTTTTTTCCAAAGAAAGGGTGGAGGCCTTTACCTAATTCTACACTGGAAGCTGGACTAGAAACTCTGCGAAGGTCAGGACCCTGTCTGTTCCCTTCCCTGCTGTATCTCCAGCCTCTGGCAGGGTGCCTGGGGTACAGCTGATTCTGTGTTAGATATACAGATGAATTCACAAAGGGGGCTATGGACCAGAAGAGATGGGGATGGCCAAGAGTGGGACAGTGGAGGCAAAGAGGCTAAAAGCTGAGAGACCAGGAAAGAAACTTGCGGGGAGGAGGGCGCCTCCCTCTGGAGAAGTGGTATGGAACAGGAGGGGACGGCAAGGGCTAAGGGGGAGCACGGGGCGGGGGTGAGGCAGGGCCAGGGGAAAGCTGGACTGGGGCACTCTGGGTTGGAGATGCTCCTGGGACACCTCAGGGTGGTCTCCAGTATTTAGCTGGCGGCAAGGGTCTGGAACTCAGGTTAAAGAAATGCTATCAAATTAGAGATGGAGGCTGGGGGTCATCAGATATGAGAGGGTGCAACTGCCCACAGGGGGCAGGGCAGAGAAGAGCGAAGCTCAAAAGACAGGAAAGTCCCAGCACATTGATGGCGACTGAGAGAGGGTGGTTAGAGGCACAGGAGAGCAGGAGGACCCCAGAGGCAAGGGAGCACGTGGCCCCTGGGCCACCGGCTGCTGAGAGGCCTGGAGGCACAGGGCTGGGAGCTCGGAGTCCCTGGGTCTCTCACGAGCCACAGACATGGGGGGGGGGAGGTTGTATTTAGAGGTAAGATTTCAGCAGAGCCAAGAAGAGTGGAGGACAAGGAGAATGGAGTCAATGGGCATACAAATGGCTTCCTGGGATGGTGGAGGGAAGAGGCGAAGTCGGCAACAGCTGGAGGGGGAGGCACAGCAACGAGGAGGAAAGCAACGCAGGTGGGTCTGGGAGTAGAAAGAGAAAAGCTGACGTCACCAGAGAAAGGATTTGTTGGTGGCACTGGGGCTCCGGGGGTGGGCATGCTTGTGTGTGTGCAGTAATGGGGGGTGTGAAGGGACGTGGGGTCGGGAGTCGGGGGGATGAGGGTGGCCAAGTTGAGAACGAGCTGCAGAGTGATGACGAGAAGAGAACACTTTCTCTTGACTTCTGGGGTCCCTCCTGGAAGACGACCTTGCCCTGCTTCCCCGCGGCAGCAGAAGTCAGGAGGGCGTGCGCCGCCCCATCCTCTCGGAAGCGAGGACAGGAGTTCCGACAGCCTCAGAAGCTCTGTTCTCCCTCTTGCAGCTCCTCCTGGCAGGGCGGTGGGAAGGGGCAGGGTGGCCTCGGAGGAGAACGCGGAGGGCAGCCTGAGTTTTTGCTAAATCTACAGACTGGGGACACACAAGACCACCCCTCCCCAGCTCCCTTAGGGACACAGCGTTCTTTCCCATCAGTCTCCTATTTAAACCACGTTCTTCATAAATCACTGTTTCCCGCTTGGACCCTTTTCCAGGTGACCAGTTGGGCCTCTGCTGCCCGCTCCTGAGAGGACAGTAAGAAAACTGGAAGCACCTCTCAGACCCTTAGCCCCACACCCTCTTTCACAGATTTGGAGACTAAGGCTGATGGGCAGGACGTGCATGTTTTGGGCCACAGAGCAACCCAGGAGCAGCCTGAGCCCGGGCTTCCCACCACTTTCTGTTGTAGGGCAGGCTGGGGTCCTCTAAAACCGTCCTTGTTTGCATTTGGGGGGCAGTGAGGAGGAAAGGACAGCCAGGAAGAAGGTGGTTGTGAGCGACTCCAGCAGGGCAGGAAAGACTGGGGTGATCCTCACCCAGAGAGGGGAGTCCCCGCCCCCAAGGGAACAGAGGCCAGGGAGAGCTTCTGTTTAGCAGGCAGATGGGAGCCCCCCTCCTCGCTTGTCCTGCCTTCTAACGGCCCCTCAGGGGCTGCGAGAGGTGGGAGAGGGACGAGGAGCTACCCTTGGACTCCGGGCTTCTCCGGTGCCTGAAGCCCCTGTCCAACCAGCCCGGGACGGAAGAGAGACCGAATTCCACAGCTGGGGCTCCAGAGCTTCAGATTCACTTCCCTGGAACACTGACTCCGAGACTAAGGACAATCCCCATGTCACAGGGGGCACGTCTGAGACATAGACTTCCCCGACACTAGTCAAAGTCATGGGTCCCTTGCCCTTACCTAGCTGTCTGCCCAGGACAGATTGCTGGGCTGAGAAACCGGCCCATCCAAGCACATGACCTCCCAGATGCATTCTGCAATCAGTCTTTCACCGAAGATTGCCAGATGCTGGGCTTTCAGACACTGTGGCAGGTCCTTTGAGAAGTTTGAGGACAAGAGGGGACTTCCACAGGCAAAGCTGACTCAGACAATCAAATTGCCTTCAACCATCCAGAGACATTAATCAAGCATCTATAGTCTGATGACACTGGGCCACCATAACCAGAGGAGCCCAGAGTTGCTACGGGAAATTGGGCGTGGCAAAGAAGGGGGACCAGAATTTGATCCACAGGTGGATCTGGGGGCACAGCCCTGGGTTCTGCCAGCTCAGGCCCCTCCTTCTCAGGAGGGCAGATGCCAGGAGGGAGGGACGGCTGCTGCTCACCTGCCATTGCCGTACTTGATGCGAATGTCGCGGGTGCGGTTTAGCTCCTTGCCATCTTTGAACCAGCGGTAGGAGGGCAGGGGGTTACCGGCCACCGCCTCGCACTTCAGCGATTGCTTCTCCCCCACCTGTCCCGTCTGACTCTTCATCTTCTTCAGCTTGGGCCGGGTGGCTGTGGGGGTACAAGGCAGGGAGGTGAGCATGGTGGTGGTGGGGGGTGCCAAGCATGGGCGGTGGAGGAAGGGCAACTGGCCTTGGGCTGGGCCTGGGGAGCCGCCCTTCCAGGTGTCATTCCCTAGGTCAGTTCGACAAACATTCACAGAGGGTCTGCAGTGATTTTCATTGTGGCTACTACCTACGGAGGGCTTCCTCCCTGCCTGGATGGTACTGGGAGCTTCGAATGCATTATCTTATGAAAATAACCCCACGAGTTCACTACAATAGTCAAACCCATTTATAGATGAGGAAACAGGTACAGGATGGTGAAGTCACTGCCTCAAGGTGACGGGACTGGGATGCAAACCCAGTCTCCTTGACTTCAGTACTCAGACCCAGGGGACACAGCCAAATGACAGACACAGTTCCTCTCCTCAGGGAAGCTGCTACCTGGCATTGATATCACAGCATGGTTCGTGGGGATATGGGGGTGCTGAAGCCCAGAGGAGCTACCCCAGCTCAGGCTGAGAGAGGAGCCAATTCAGCTAAGAGCTCAGTAAAGGCAGGGGCTCGGAGGAGAAGGAGTAGGCAGGGCCGAGACAGCACTGTGACCCGGGAGAATCATTTATAGACACATACCCATTTTCAAAGATAATATATTCACATGATTCAAAATTCAAGAAGTGAAAAAGGGCACAGGGCTTAAAAAAACAACTCTTTCTCTAACTTCTACACAGCTACACAGTTGCCTTTCTAGAAGGCAACCAATTTTATCACTTCCTTTTATGTCCTTTCAGAGATCTTTTATGCATATACAAAACACTCAATCACACATATTTTTAAACAAAATGAAAACATTGCCAGTACCATACCTGTACAAAACCCCCAGTGTTCATATCCACCTTTTCCTATAGCATCATTTTTCAGGGTTGCATAATAATCCTGTGTAAGTATATCACAATCTACATGGCAGCTTCTTATCATGGGGCATTCAGCATGATTTCACCCCTTCCTCTCCCCACCACGGACAAGCCCAGAGGAACAGCCTTGCAGCTTCATCTCATTGGATACATTATGTATCCAATGCACAAATCCAATGCACACAGTGTTCACCCTTTGCACGCATCCCCTGTACAGTG
The DNA here is from genome assembly GCF_014824575.4 of Sturnira hondurensis. NCBI lineage: Eukaryota > Metazoa > Chordata > Mammalia > Chiroptera > Phyllostomidae > Sturnira > Sturnira hondurensis. Next base: position 2,721,920 of record NW_028073751.1, read on the forward strand.
CTGTATAGGTAGTGTGACTCCTGACTCAGACTGCCTGGGTTCAAGTCCCGGCTGTGCTACTTGTTAGCTTTGTGTCCTCAGGTCACTGACTTCATCCTTTTGCACCTCAGTTTCCTCATCTGTAAAATACAGGTGATAACAGTTCCTGCCTTGTGGGATGATGGCTGTGAGGATTATATGAGATAATGTATGTGGAGCCTGGCATGCCAGAGCATTTAATAGAGGTTAGCTATTATTGTTATTATTATCCACAATTATTTCCTAAGGCAATCTTCCTAAAAGCGGAATTGCTGCGTCAAAAAGGTTTGCAACCTGTCTCAGCTTTATGGTTGCCAAATTACCTTCTGGAAAGGTTGCGTCAATCTGTACTCCCACCCTGAATGACAGTGAGTGGTTTTTTTCCACACCCTCACTGAGGTGAGGTATTATCGAGTATTTAATCTTTGCCAATTAGCTCGGCAAAAGATAACGTCTCTGTTTTTTTAATTTGCATTTATTTGATTCCTGGTGAGGCTGACCATTTTTCCTAAGTGTATTGGCCCATTGTATTCTTTGCGAATTGTCTGTTCTTGTCTGCATTCTGTTTTTCTATTGGGTGCTCATCTTATCGATCTATACGAGTTCTTTATATATATGAAGGCAATCAAGCTTTTGCTACATTTCTTCCCCCCACAATTACCTGCTTCTTGTATTTTATAATGTTGGGGTTTTTTGGACATCCAGAGGTTTTTTTTTTTTAAAGATTTTATTTATTTATTTATCTTTAGAGGAGAAGGAGAGAGGGAGAGAAACATCAATGTATGGTTGCCTTTCGTGCGTCCCCTGCTGGGAGTTGGCTTGCAGGGAACCGGCCTGCAACCCAGGCATGTGCCCTGGCTGGGAATCGAACCTCGATCCTCTGGTTCGCAGGCCTGCGCTCAATCCACTGAGCTACACCAGCCAGGGCCAGAGGTTTTATGTATATCAACGTACCAATCTGTTGGACTTTCTGAAACTTCATTATTCTAAACAGGATGGGAGCCCTGCCTCAGCATCCTTCCCCTTTACCGTACCCCAGTCTTCCTTCATTTGCTTATCACTAGTTTTTAACCCTACATGCTAATAAGAGTCACAGGGAAAGCTTTAACAATTACATAAGTGCCAAGGACATATCCTAGACTTTGTGAAGCAGAACCTGTGAGAGGGGGTCCGGGCATGTGGGTATAAAAAATCAATACTAAAAACATGGATACATGTTTTACATGTGGGGAAGTGCACGCATTGTCCATGTATAGCTCATGAGCGGTCACTAACTGAGCACATCTTCACAGGTGGCTTTGCTCTAAATTTGGGTTGACACCCAGTGATCTAACCTCTTAGTCAAGTGGTGATCTCTAAGTAGTCTTCTCCCCCTTCTTTGAACTAGGGATGCTGGGAGGTCTTCTTGGGTTGGAGATCAATGACCTTCATTGTGGTTCTGAGACAGGGGGTTCTCTGACCAGCCCCCAACCATAGGCCGCCTTTCTCCTAACAAGTGGGGTGAGGACACTGGGTGAGAGGAAGTGGTGGTCACTCAACTGCCTTGTTTCTTGACATAAGTGCTGGCGCAATGCTATGTGCCGAGCCTGTGGCCACCACTTAATGGTGGTGGTGATGGGGACAGGGGGTGCAGTAACCGACCCCAGAAACAACAGACATGGCCCCAATTTGAAAGACCTGAGAGCTGGGGACTTCAAAGTCAAGAGATAGACCTGGGTGACTGTTCTGTGGCTATATGAGCCAGGCAGGATAAGAAGTTGCCCTCCACCTCTTTTTGGGTAATGTTTTATGTGCCTACCAGAAATTTAATTAATTAATTAATTAATTAATTATTTTTAAAAAGAGTTTTTATTTATCTTTAGAGGGGAAGGGAAGGAGAGAAGGAGAGAAATATCAATGTATGGTTGCTTCTTGTGAGTCCCCTGCTGGGAACTGGCCTGCAACCCAGGCACGTGCCCTGACTGGGAATTGAACCGCGATCGTGTGGTTCGCAGGCCTGCACTCAATCCACTGAGCTACACCAGCCAGGCAGAAATTTTAAAGTGATCTCTAGAGATCACATCATATGCGATCTCATACGTGATTCATAGCAGACCGGCGCTGGTCTGAAGAATGACAGAATTAAAATAGCCATATATGTGAACCACCTTGTGCTCTTTACAAAGAGCTTTCTTTTTGATCTCTTAACAGTTCCTCACAAGGATCAGCCAGGATACAGCAGTCACCTCTTATCTGCACTTTGGTTTTCTGAAGTTTCAGTTATGCGCAGTCCAAATACATTAAATAGAAAATTCCAGAAATAAACAATTCATAAGTTTTAAAGAGTGTGCCGTTCTGACAGGCATGATAAAATCTCACAGGGCCCTGCTCTGTCCTGCTGGGATGCAAATGACCTCTCCATCCCGTACATCTACTCTGTAAATGCTCCCTGACCACCTCGTCTCTCGGTAGCTGCCTTGGCCGTCGGAGGGACTCGCTCTGAACCCCTGATCTCATTCATAATGGCCCCGAAGCCTTTACATAACTTTTACTACAGTATATTATCATAATTGTTCTATTTTATTATTGATTATTGTTACTTTCTTACTGTGCCTAATTTATAAATTAAACTTTACCATAGATAGGTATGTATAGAAAAAACAGTGTAGGTAGGACTCAGTATATCCAGGGTTTCAAGCATCTACTGGGTGTCTTGGAACTTATCCCCCAAGGATAAGAGGGGACTACTGTCTTAAAAACCATGTCTCCTGCTTTAGCATGTCCAGTCCTTGTCCCTGGTCACAGACATCTTAGTCCATAGTTCTCTGAAAGCCAAAGATGTGCATTTTGAAAGGGGATAGGACCCTGAGAACAGGCTATGGCTTTTTTGTGTTTGTTTTTGCTTCAAGCAAGGCCCTGGGGGAAGTGCAGCCGCTAGGGTGGCAGGAAAGAGAAGAACCTTTGCCTGCGGTGCCCTGAACAATGCCGAGAGGGCCTCTGCCACCTTGCTCCTTGGCCCAGAGCTTTCTAAGGTGCGGAGCATGGACAACCTCCCCACGATGGCCCTGGATTTCCTTTGCAGATGTGATGGGAAGACATCAGAGGCTTACAAGTCAGAAAATGACTTGTTCCTACTTTGTTTGCATTTTAAACTCATTCTTATTCTGAGCACCATATCATGCTTCTCCCACAGTGGCTTCTAGCCACTGGATCCAATACTGGCCCTTGGGGACAGCTGGGACAAAGCTAAGAGGTTGTTCACACAGCAGACCTTTGAGGACCTGGAGACAGCATTTACAGGGCCTCAGACACAACTTGGCCAGCTGTAGCCCCTGCCTGGGCCCCCTCTCTGAGCTGTGTCCAGTACTGTCTGGGGCTCTCTGATGGCCAGGGCCCAGAATGCAATGCGAGTATGGAAACCACTGTATCATGTCCCCAGAGTGTCTTGAGGCCAAAGCTGAACCAAGCAGAAGAACAGGCTTCCTGGGATAAATGGGGTCTCTCAGGGAAACAGTTGAAGCAAACCACTGGTCTAGCACTCCCCCCACCCACTCCCCAGTTAGTCGACATGAGTCCACTGAGTGCTTGCTGGGTGTCGGGTGCTGAGCTTTGTCCCCGACCGAAATGACTGGCCCTCGTGGAGTAGCTGCCACTGCCCACAAGGATGTTAGATTGTCTCCCTCTGTTATTGTTTTGTTACATAAGAAACACAGTTTTGTCATAGAAAAATTACATAATTCAAGGAAGGAAAAAGAAAAACACATTTCAATCCATTCAGTTACCACCAGAGAGAAAACCACTGGCAATATTTGAAATATTTTCAAATATTTCCTTCAAGACTTTTCTCTCTAAAATGTTTTATGTTCTACTTTTTTCCCCAGTCAATATATCATAAAAACATTTCCCTAAATCTAGAAATACAGATCTAAATCATCTTAATGGCTGCATAATAGTCCATTGTTCAGATGAATTTGCTAGGTTCTGCTAATATTAACGAGATTGCAATAGACTTCTCTGTAAATTCTGCTTTGCAGCCAAAGGGAGGGGTCCCAGTCCTGGGGGTCCAACCACATTTCCCCACTCGGAGGGGACTCTCAAAGGCCCAGAACCCAGGAGACGGACAAATGAGAGGCACCTGCAGAGCATGGGGAGGAAGGTGGAGATCCCCACACTGTGCTCCCGTGACCGTCACTGACACCCTGCTTCCCTGCGGCTCCTTCCCACCCTGTGAATGGGGAGGTGGTCCCTTTGCTGTTGGGCAGCTCTCCCAGTGTCTCCCTTAGCATCTCCTCCTCAGACCAAGCCCTGTCTGTCAGCTCTCACACCCCCGAGGCCCCCCTTCCCAGCTCCCTTCCTCCTAGAACAGTGTCCACCTAAGCAGCGGGACTAGGCCCTCTGGGGTGGGGAGACGTCTTTGGCACTTTCACAACAACAAGAGGAAGACCTCTCAAGAGTGACCGAGGTTTCCATAAAAAGATTTCCCTTAAGGACGGGTTCTCTAAAACCTTAAGACACATCTCAGTTGCCATGAGTTGGGACACAGGGTATCTGGTGGCTTCTGCTTCCTCATAATCTTATGCCAACCAAACAAGGGCATCTGGCCTGAATGTGTTTGACAGGGAATCCTCGGAAGGCACCTCACTGAAGATAACGAGGGCAAGAACAGCCAGGGCTGCTCCTTTTCCACATCCCAGCCCCGAGGCCAGGAGATCCCGCCGCTGCCAGCAGGTTGGCCTCATTCCTCTCGGCAGTGGGCGGTGGGTGCGGAGCCTGCAGAGATCTGAGAGCAAGACAGACGCCCAGGACATGGCCAGGCAGCCCAGCCAGGGAGGACCTGGCCCGGCCCGGCCTCCCTAGGGGGCAGGGGCAGCGGACTCTTAAAAGGGTTAATGATCTTCATCTCATGACTAAGGCTGAGCAGTCCGTTTGCAGAACAACACCTGGAGACGATGTGGCCAGCCCGCCTGTCATCAAAGTCTCCCACTGTCCTGCTGCTGGAAGGCTTTGGGTCGGCCCCCTCCCCACTCCTCTCCCACCCACAAAGTGACCTATAGCAGGTAATTACAGACTCCAAGTTCAAATGAGAAAGAAAAAACAACTAAAAACACAGCCAATGTAAGTGGGCACAGAGGGCCTCCTCTGTGAAAGGGACGGTCACGTACTCTCCCATGGCCTGCAGAAGGGCATTTGACACTCACAGGCCAGTCCTCCCAAAGGGAGTGTCCCCTGAGCCACGTTTTCTTAGCCAACCAGGGGCCTGGGCTTGCCTTGCCCTCTTCTCACAGCCCTCTCACAAGTGCCCGCCTCCTGCAGTCCTACGACACACCCAGTACCTGCTAGCCATCGATGCTGAATAAGACAACACGGCTCCTGTGCTGGGGCTTGGCTCTGCCTCTTGTTTAGGGTTACGTGGAGATTGGCAGGGGCAGAGCCGCACTGAGGGCCACTTTCCCTGTGCCACTGAAAGCCAGTCCAGGCCTGATGGGCTTTCACCCCAGCAGGACAGGTGCCTGGTTCGTTAGCTACAAGGTAGAGAAGAGGGGTCAGGGCTGGCTGGGGACAGGAGCTAGAGAGGGGAGGCTGACACTGTCCCAGGAAGGCAGGTAAAGATGGAGAAGGGAGGAGGGGGAGGAGACAAAAACTGGCAGCTCCAAGACCAATAGAAATGGTTTCTGCGTTAAAGCTCCTTGCCTGCCCATCCCAAAGCACCCCCACACTGACGCCCAACATGCAGTGTGAGCGAAGGGCATAAACAGGCCTGGCTTGACCACCAGGGTCAATACTATGGCCACTCTCAGCACCCTCTGCTATGAGCCAGGCATCCTGACTGAACCGCTGGCAGAGCTGCCCAGCCTCAGGAATCAGACAGGCACATGCTGAAGTTACTTCCCTAGGCTCAGGGCTGAGACATGGGGCCACGGTGGGGCATCAGAGAGAGGAGAAAGGGGAGATATCACCTATGTTGAGGGAGCCTGCACAGGCTCACAGCAGGCGTGGCAGGTGCTGAGATGGCACACGGGTGCTCAACACACACAGTTTCCCTGGTTTCTTATCAGTATTTGGGCCACAGGTCAGAGACACCTGGAGATGGCCTAGATGAGACAACATGGGGAGAACTTAACAGAGGAAAGGGTGGCAGCCGAGGGCACAGTAGTTTAGTTCTTTATCCTGGTCTCCTGATTTGCCAGCTGTCTGCCTGTCGGTAAGCAGTTTAGCCTCTGTGGGCCTCAGCTGACTCATCTGTAAAGTGTGCTCTGCCCATTGCAGAGGAATGGCGGGGTAAGAGAAAGCCCTCTGTGGAGAGATGGAGGCTTCTGACCATTATCTCTTTAGCCTCTGGGGATGGAGGGAGGGACAAAGCAGAGATGATGGGCCTGGAGGACCCTCACCATTTGCCCAAACTCTGTTTAGTTTTCCCACCAGGGAAGGCTGGGCCTTGGCCCAGAGAACCCTCTGTGGAGAGGGCCTGCTGCCGATGAACTAGGCAGCTCCTTCCTTAAGGAACCCGATGGGGGTCTCAGAGTCCCCACTCCCTGTGGGATGGGCTTGCACTTCCCACCTTCTCAGCCTGGCTGGAGAAAGTTGTTTCCGAAGCTCTGGGTCATGGGAAATGGGGTGGGGGCCGGGAAGGGGAGGCACCTTACACACCAGGCAAGACCTTCTTCTCAAACTGGGATACAGGCAAAGCCGCAAGACGATCTCAAGGCCTCTTTCTGAACGGTCTGTCAAGCTCATTAATAAGGAAAAGCAGCACCTTTATATTAAAGCAAATAGACATGATGGACTACAATATCAAGTTCATATGGATTTTTAAGACAAAATAAAAGTATGAGAATTCAAAGAAATGTTGGATTTCAGGGGAAAGGTCTCAGCAGGTAAGGATAGGCCCATATGCTCACCAAATGCAGACACCCCAGTCGGTGTGAGGGGCCCAGCCTGCCAGAGGCCCAGCTTCCCTCCATGCAAGTCCATCCGTAGCATGGAGAACCCTGGCTCAGGCACTCTGGGGTCTGGGGAGGCTGAGATGCGGTCCTCATGGTCCTGGCTAGTGAGAGAGAGGTGGCTGGAAAGAACGCACCCCAAAACGAATGACTGCCTGGATAGTCAATCAATGGCTCAAATATGACATGGGGGAAACAGTTTCCTAATCTCCTCTCCTAAGACCACTCTTTCTTCTGGGTTCTTTCTTTCAGTCACCTTGTCCTTTCTGACAATTGTCTCTCTTGACTCTCCCCAAAGATCAAGAACAGCTGCCTTCCACCAGGCCTCCTACCCTCGTAGCCCTTCACTGTCCACCAGGCCCTGGTTTAGGCTGTACCTCTCCCACCCCCACCCCAGTACATTCCACTAGTAATGGACACTGGACAGAGTCACCTCTTTGTGCCTCTGGCCATCCAGAAACCTTCCTTGGCTCCATGATGTCTGTAGAAGAAAGGCCACCTGCCGTCCTTGGCTGTCAGCCAGGGACCAGGGTGGGAAGTTTGCTGGGTCAGGAAACCAGCCCCCTTCCCATGCCTTCCCATACATACCTCTCTGCTTTCCCCCTACCGATTCCTTTTAGGAATTGTATATTCCAGGCAGACCAAAATCACTGGCTATTCCCCAAGCATGCCCATGCTATGTTCTGCCTGCCTCATGCCCTCTCCCTCATGCCATTCCCCACACAGAAGCACAGTTAGGAGGGTCAGGCATGCAGGCTGGGGGGCTCAGACTGGTCTTGGTCTGCACCTGGGCTCTGCCTGGTGCCCTGTATAACTAGACAAGTTCCTTGGCCTCTCTGAGCCTTTATTTCCTTGTCTGTAAAACAAGGACAATCTCACCCACCTCTTAAGATTGTGGCGAGAGTTAAATGGCGGTACTGTATGTCCAGCTTAGCACGGTACCTGGAACAGACAGAGCTCAATAGCTGGCAGCTCCGATTAGTCTAAATCGCAGATGCTACCGCCTCTTCTAACCTGCCCAGCCAGAAGCAACTCTGCCTCATGCAGACTTCCTGGGCATTTCTCCTGCCCTCTTTGGGGCTTCGTACTTTGGAGCAAACTGATCTCTTCACTTCTAGACTGTGGGGATCTTGAGGAGGGGTGTGCTGGAGCATCGCTGCACACTCCTCGCTTCTGGCACTGATCACTGGCTGAACAAGTGGACTCATGAAGTAAGGCTGGGCTGTGACTGAGGGGTGCTTCAGGTGGCCCACAGCAAGACTGCTGGAAGTACTGGGGGTGTGGGGCCCTGGAGTGCTAATCCCAGAGCCCTTTCCTATCCAATACTCCTCCCAACTCAGCCCCTTCCCTCCCCCTCCACCCCAGCAGGCATCTGCCCAGGACAGCAGAGCAGATGACGAGGTTGGGGGTCTCCTGAAGGACTACCCTTGCTCGGTCCACCAGGCTGCCGAGTTCCCTGAGGGTTCCATTATGGGTTCCCTGGCCACAGGCAGGGAAGCTTGGCCTGGACAGACTCTTCCCTCGAGAGTGCTCTTCCCCCTTCAAACAGGGAGAGGCCAGCGAGGTCTCCGTGTACAGAGGCGAATGAACCTGAGTGTCCTCCCTCATTTGTACACTCAAGCATGTCTGGAACTTGGCACATGTTAGGTACTGAGGGTCAAGTTGACATGGTCTCTGCCCTGGTGGAGGTTCTTGCTGAGTTGGGAGGTGCTGGGGGAGAGGAGATACCTCACCCTCCCTCCTCATCTCGGGGGCCAGGAAAGTTCTGTAGGGGAAGTAAAGACTCTACTGAGCCTGAAGGATGACAGGAATTGGCCAAGAGAAGACAGTCCTGCAGGTGAAGGGAACCACAGGTCCAGAGGACTGTGGCACACTCAGGAAACTGAGAGAAACTCTATCTGCCTGGGGTGACATGTGGGAGGTGGGGGATGTAAGGCTGCAGGCAGGGGTTGGGTGAGGTGGCAGTGCCCCCAGAAGCTGTTACTCTTACTCTTGCCTGGTGGCTGCCAAACCTTTGGCCTTGTTGGTGTATGGACTTCTCTCTTTGGGCCTCAGTTTTCCCATCAATATGGTGAAGGAATTGGACTAGGATCTGGGATCCAGCCATACCTGACTGTACCAGAAGTCACAGATAAGTCTGTTTCAGATTAAGTCAAAAATCACCGGTCTGACATTCAGAAAACCCACTGTTTGGCCTGTTGGTCTCTCTCTCCTACACACTGTGGCCAGTGTGTCTTCATTTCCCAAATGCCCTATTCTCCACTTCTGCTCAAGTGGCTTCCTCCGCCGGCCCCTGCGGATCTCCTTCCATTCCCCAGGTCCACCTCCGCCCATCTCCAGAAAGCCTCCCAGATTCCGCAGATGGAACAAGTACTTCTCTCTGTTCTGTGCCAGCCCTTGCCAGGGTCAGCCTGGAAACTGCAATTGGGTCTGTCCACATGTCTGTTGTCCCACAAGGTGGCAAACCCATTCGCCAAAGATGGCCTGCAGCCCTGGCACCAAGGCCCCAGGGAAAGACCTGAGGAACTGACAGGCCCCTTAGGGCTTTGTTTGGGGGGGCTGGGCCACCAGCTCAGCCCACACTCTCACACTTCAGCGCACATCACAGTCTACCAGAGCACTTTCTAAACACACGTGTTGGCCCCGTCCCCACAGTTTCTGATTCAGTAGGTCAGGGGCAAGGCCCAAGAATTTGCATTTCTGGCAAGTTCCCAGTTTAGGCTTTAAATCAGGTTCTCCCTGACTTAAACATTCATCTTTGACACCAGGGGCTCCATGGGACTGGAAAACTACCCAGACCAGTGCTAGGTCTGCCTGGACTCCCTGGGCCCCTGGTTTGGTTTCCGGCTGGGCCACTTGGCCACAATAACCTCTTCCCAGGAACTCCTGCCTGTTGGTGCAACGGCAGGGCCTTGGGGCTACCCTCCTATGTCACTGCTCCGGGCTCCTGTTTGCCATAGTCACACTGCAAGCTTCTCATGAGGGCAGGGACTCAACTGCTCATCTTTGTAACCCTTAAACACCCTTAAGAGCCCAGAGGGAAATATCTGACCAGATGGGGGGACTTGCTCCTACAGGGGGACAAACAGGGCATCCTCTGCCTCTGGCTGTTTTTTTCTTGAGGGGCACAGACGGTAGAAGAGCTCAGAGCCAGGAGAACTTTGCAGGGCAAGGCAGATCAGAGGGCAGACCTGGGCTTAAGATCGCTGCCTGCCGCTAATTCATGGCTGGATCACAGGCAAGATTAGACTCTCCCCGAGTGGGTTTTCTCAGCTGTAAAGTGGAAATGATAAAATAATATCCATACTTTAGAAAGTCAGTACTGACAGGTAGTAAGAGCTCAGGAGATGATACCCCCCTCCCTTCCTGCCCCCCTCACCCATGCAAGTAGGCCTGGTCACGTTTCTCCTCTCGGAAGGCCCTTTCTTGTCCCGGTAAACTCCTATTCACCATCAAGGCTCTGCTCAAATGTCGCCTCCTCTGTGAGGCTCTCCCCACACCCTCCCAGAAGAAGTCATTCCTCTGCTCACCCTAATTTCATGTGTCTCTGGCTGCACACTCAGTTCCAGTCACAGGTATTTGTGTGAGGACCTGTCTTAGATCCTGAGGGAAGCAGCTATGATGTATTCACATAGTAGGAGCTCGACGACTGCTTGCAGTGCTGAGTACACACAAGTGAGCAAAAGCACGTGCAGCTGGTATAGTTACCGCGCGGCCAGGACCCGGAAGTCTTGCTAAACGGATGGTGAGACCAGGGCTGGGCGGGAGACTGAGGAGGAGGATTGGCTGCCACTCGCCCCTGCTAAGTTATGGGTGGTGACTATAGGCTCCAAACTGGTGCGAGAACACAGTGGGGTCGTGATTCTGATGGGCCCCAAGCCTCAAATTTTAGCAATGTTTCATCAGTGTTTAAAAAAAAACCTGACTCCTCCCTTCCGTATGCCAAGTGTCCCGCGGGCCAGCTTTGTGGGCCAGAGGGCAGAAGGAAGCCTAGAAGGGTGAGTGGGGTAGCCAGGCATCGGCAAGCCCTCTAGGAAGCCATTGCGGCCGGGGCTAGGCCCTGCTCGGGCTGGGCCAGCACCTCTTCCTCTACACACTCCTCACTCTGGCACTGTCCTAAGGTCAGGCTTATCCTGACTTGGCCCTGAACCTTCCAGCACCAAGGGCCCCAGGCAGTCACAGGGATCACTTGGGGATTCCTGACAATATCCAAATTAATGGGCCTGTTTCCAGCAAAGCTGCTTCTTTTTCATCTAGTAACTCACAGAGCCCACACAGGCCAGAGGGCCTGGTGGGAGGAAGGGTCCAGCTTATATTCTTTTAAGGGGGAATATTCCCTCTGTTTGCAGCCTGAAGCCCTTGGTCCAACTCTACTTCTATCTCAGACCTACTGGCCACCTGATTCCTCCACACCAGGTGATCGACTGCCCCACTCCAGTCCCACAGTGGTGCTATTCTGGGAAACTACAGCTCTCTGTCCCCTTGTTCCATGCCCCCCCTCCCCAACTGAGTGCCTACAACCTGGGCTGAGGACTGATGAGTCCTGGTCTGTAAAGTGCTTTGAGCTCTCAGGATGAAAGACTGCTGGGAAGTACAAAGTCACTCTCTGCTTGTTGTTATTGTTCCTAATGAACCCTGAGGTGCCAGGGAGCCGGAGCAGAGTGTGAGGCACAGGCTGAGCCCCAGAGTGGCAGGGGGATTGCTCCAGGTGTCTGGCTCAGCAGGGTCAGCCAGGGGCCAAGGTCAGAAGTGGAGCCTGCCAAAGCAACTGACAGATGTGGCTCAGCCACGTTCAAATGGGCATTTCGCTATCTCTGACCTGGACATCCGAAAGATGGGAGTTTGTTCTAGAAGTCTGGGCACTATTTTTACCAGAGGCAGGAGATGGGAAAGGCGGGAGAGACAGGCCTTGCAAGGATTCTTTGCACCCATTCCAATAAGATGTATCCAGAGTTGCCAGCTAGTGACAGTAATCTACCTTCACACTCCAGGACACCCTGGTGAAGACCAGAGGCAGCCCCTGCACTCCTGTGGCAGGCACAGATTCCCAACCACAGCGAGCTCCAACACAGGGGGCCTTCCCTTCAAACGCTGACTGGTTTTTAGGGGCATACAGAAAAGGCCAGTAACTTAGAATCCAATTCTCAAGTTATTCTTCAAAACAACATGACCCCTTCAGAGGTCATCGCTTTCTTCGGGACCGGTCCCCTACCCTGTCCTGCTCCCCAATCTCTCCCAGCTCTCCTCCTCCCAGAATTCTCAGAGACCCAGGGCCTGAGGGCTGCCGCTCTGCCCTTGGCAGAGAGAAGGTGAGAGTTGAGAGTCGAGCATTTTCAGAGGCCCAAAGAGGACGGGCAGTGCTAAGTTCACACAGAGGCAGAGAAGGATGGACCCCAGGCACCTTCCCCGAAATCCTCTGGGATACGGGACCATGGGGGTGGGGGGAACCCAGCCCCAGGTAGGGACACCAGGCCCCATGAACTCTGTGAGTCACGGAGCAGAACCCACACTTGCAGTTCAGCCCCACCCAGCACTCCTCCGAGGCCAATGGGGAAGCCAGTTCATTAATGTCCCCTTCTCTCCCCTCTCTGCCTCCCAATTTTCAGACTCTTTCCCCCAACTAAACTGAAGATTTTAATGAATAATTTGCTCACATGCTCCATGTCCGTCCGTACCTCTCGATCTTTCTATAAAATATGCCCCCACCCTGGCTGAGAGCGCTCGCTCTCCAACTGCCCAGGGCCCATGGTCTCCCTGGCTGGGGCACTCTGAGCATGCAGTAAGAGGACTCTGTGTCTTCGGGTGGGCTCAACGGGAGTTCAAGGGGGCCATCGGCNTCCCACTTTCCAGACTCTTTCCCCCAACTAAACTGAAGATTTTAATGAATAATTTGCTCACATGCTCCATGTCCGTCCGTACCTCTCGATCTTTCTATAAAATATGCCCCCACCCTGGCTGAGAGCGCTCGCTCTCCAACTGCCCAGGGCCCATGGTCTCCCTGGCTGGGGCACTCTGAGCATGCAGTAAGAGGACTCTGTGTCTTCGGGTGGGCTCAACGGGAGTTCAAGGGGGCCATCGGCTCTGTGGGCCAGTGTTGGCTTACGTACCCATTCTACCCCCTAGTCACATATCAGGAATTTAAGATTGTTGCTTCTCATTGACATGATACTTTCTCCTGATATCTTATTGCAGAGCATGGCCCCTCCCTCTGCCCTCCCTATTCCAGAGTGTCCTAGGTCTCCTCAATCTCTCTCACCCAGACCTTGGGTTTGTTTGGTATCTGCTCCCTAGCCAACTCCTTGAAAGAAGGCATTCTGAAGAGCTGGCTGTCCACTTGGAAGCAGGGAACAAGAGGAAGCAGAGAAGGAAAGACAGCAGGAAAAATTATAATTAGACATGAAGAAGGACTTTCTCACATGGAGAGAAGATGCTGGAAGCGATCATTTAGAGGCCCGCAGAATTGCCCACCTGTGGCCTCTCCCATCTTTGTCCCTGTGCATACTCCATCCTTAGCAGCAGGCTGCTCATTTCCCTGCCATTGTTACCCCCACCAGACGAAGCCCACCAAGTGGCTTGCTTCCAGCTCAGCTCTTGCAACCTAGACATTGGGAGAGTGCCTTTACCTAGCCAGCCCTCCAAGATACCTGCAATAGAATGTGTGTGTGTGTGTGTGTGTGTGTGTGTGTTTTGGGAGGAGGGGGGAGGCAGTCAGAAAGAGCAACCATTCACTGAGCCAGACTCATGAGTTTTCATCCTGAAGATGGGCATGCCAAATTGGTTCAGCTCACCCCACACCACAGGAGCCCGATGTAAGCTAACCCCACACTACTCAGTGTCCCTTTCTTAGGGAGGTCTTCTAGACACCTTCACCCAGCAGAAATGGGCGAAGAGGCCTTCTTTACAAGGAGAAGAACACAGCACTGGCCTTTAAATTCCCTTAACTACTTTTCTCTACTGGGCTGAAGGTATTGTTGACTCCTAGGCTCTTCCCAATCAAGAGACCTCAGAGGGCCCCACCTGGTGTAGCTCAGTGGCTTGAGCTTGGGCCTTCAAACCAAATGGTTACAGGTTGGATTCCCAGTCAGGGCACATGCCTGGGTTGCATGCCATGTCCCCAGTAGGGGGCGCACTAGAGGCAACCACACATTGATGTTTCCCTCTCTTTCTCCCTCCCTTCCTCTCTCTAAAAATAAATAAATACAATCTTAAAAAAGCAAGAGAGACTTCAGAGGCTACCTTGCTACTCACACCCTGTTATACAGAAATTCAGAAAAGAAAAGACATTTGGCCAATTCTCAGCCACAACTCAAGCCTCCCAACTCCCAGGCCAGTGCTCTTTCCAAGATGTTTCTATGTTCCAGTTCTGGCAGGAACTCTGGTCAGGGGATAGAGATCTAGCAAAATGAGCACCATTGTCCAGAGAATGCATATTTGAAGACTCCAAGACCTAACTCAGGAACTTACTTTGTGGCTTTAATCTCACTCAGCCTCAGTTTCCCTTGCTGTAAAATGGGTCTAGGACCACCTGCCCCCAGGGCTATTATGAGGATTAAATAGAAATGAAGCACTTGAGCATGCTTAGCCTGCTGACTAGTACAAACTAGCATTAACAAAATACCGAAGTGAGAACCCAAGGGCGTCCCAACAATACCAGCCAGTTTTTGCAGGGCAGACCTTAGGCCCATCCTTGAGGTGCCAGAGATCAGTGTACTGAGTGCGGGCCTCTCGCCTTCACCCTACAGCTGCCCACGGAGGGCACCAAAGCCTCAGCGCGACCAGCCAGAGCCTTCTCACCTCCCTCCTTGGGGACAGAACCCGAGGGTCCAAGGGAGTCACTCCTGAAGACTAAAGGGATAGAACTGCCTGATGGGAAGTATTCGGAGGGAAATAATCTGTCACAGAAGCAGCGGCGCCCTACTCCCTGGGACTTGCCCGCTGGACTGGGCATCCCCTCCAGGTCTGGGGAGGTGGTAGGCGCTGCTGCCATCCCCGCCCCCCCCAACGGCTGAGCAGCACTCACGGAGGTGTGCTGCAGGGTGGGAGTGAGCCCAGAGCACACCTCGGGAAGGGAAGGCAATGACAGCTCCCCGAGCTCTCCGCAGCCAGGCCAGGCCCGGTCTACCTCTCGCTGTCTTTCCTTGTGCCCTGGCTCTACCCTGCCACTCACTCCGATCGCTCCAGACTCCTCACCTGTGGGCGGGTACCGTGGGCAGCGCCTCTCTCCCTCCTCCTCCGGACGCGTTGGCCCCGGGAAAGGTGCGCACAGCCACCGCGGCTTCGGTGCACAGTCCCTTACCCACACGGTGAGGTAGCTAGCGCGCAGGCATTCACGCCCTCGGTGCCTGTCACCTCTGCCTCCACGGTGGCTCGTACAGACCCAGACTCACCCAGCCTAATGCTGAGGGCAGGTGAGTGGGGCAGCAGGTTTTTCCCAGCAAAACGGGGTTTCTGGGTAAACCGAGGTACCCTACCTTTCTCCCCGGGGTCAGGCTCCCGCTCTGGTTCCCGCTTCCTCCCCTCTCGGTTCTTCTTGCCGCGGCCTTGGCCCCTCTTCCTGGGCTCGGACATTCTGCCTGGGGTCCGGTGGTAGGTGGTAGGACAGACCAGATGCGAGGTGCGGGAAGGCAGGAACGGCCTTTTCTCGCTGCCGCCACGCTGCGCCCCCCGCCGCCTGCAGCCTCAGTGCCCGGCGCGCGCCTGTCTTATAGGCGGTCACACCCTCCGGGGGAGGGGAGCCGCAAGCCTTAACTCTTCCCCTCCCACCGGGCGCCCGCTGCCCTCATCTCCCCCCCCCCCCCACCGCCCCCACCTCGAGCTGAGCTTCGGGAAGGGGGCGGGGAGGGGATTGCTGCAGCCGCCCGTTCGGAGCCGTGGGCTCTCCATGGGCCCACCGATTGAGGGAGCCAGCGAGGCAGGACTGGCGCCACCGCAGCAGAGTGCCACAGACCTCCTCGCCGGAGAGGGGGCTCGAGCAGGGCTGGGGGCCTGAGCCACGATGGGGATGGCGGGGGGGTGGGGTGGGGTGGGGTGGGGGGAGCAGAGATCCCGCTGCGAGGGCCAGGCTAAGGACAGCATGGGGGTGGGGAGACAGCAAGAGGAGGGCCCAAAAAGGGACCAAAATGAAGCCCACTGGACAGCCCCGCAGGGTAGGAAGCCGTCTCCACCGCCTGGTGCCACCCTCCCACCCCCAACTTTACAAGCAGTTTGCCTGAGCCTCCTTTTCCTTTGCAGCCTGACCCCAACCCTATGGGATGCCACCATCGGGGCAAACACCTTTTATGCAGCTGCCATTTGTGCTTGGTTACAGGGGTCTATGGCCCAAAAGCCTCTCCCAGTCAGGGGCGCTGTGGCCTGAAGGAAGCCTGGGTGCCCCTGGTGTTTCGTAGCCCCCTCCCACACACACTCTGACCGTCCAGGCTGCCAACACCAGCTGGTTTCACTCTTCAAGGCCTGTGGAGGTGAATTCAGACACTGACACCCCGCCCCCCAAACAATACTTCCCACAAGCCACTGGACAAGGGCTGCCAAAAAGGACAGTGTCCTGCCTCCTGCTTGGGTGTGGTACTGAAAGGGTTACATAGCAAATGCTCTCCCTCTTCTGGCTCCCAGAAAGCCTGAGCCTGCGGTTTGCCTGCCTCTTTCTGCCTGAGGTGTCCCCTTACAGCCATCCCAACTGGAATCCCAGTCAAAGATCATCTCAGCCAGTCCTCTGCCTCCTCAAGAGAGGGTCCCAAGGCCTCTCTGGACAGTCCTCCTCAGGAGAATCCAGAGCAGGCTAGGACTCTGAGTCAAGTCCAGGGACTCTAGTGCTCTGGGGCGACCTGGGGGTCTGACTGGACCTTGAGGCCAAACTTGGGGGTGGACACAGAAAGAGAGAAGATGGAGGTAATGTCCATGCAGGGAGCTGATCTCTGGTACCTTGAGGCCTCCAGCCTGTCCCATCAGGGGCCACCTCAGGGGAGACCAAGAGTGAGCTAGGCCTCCTGTCCCATATCGAAGCTGAGTGTATGAACACTCGCCTCATTCCCATGCCATCACCCTCTGTGCCGTGGGCAGCAGGGGCTTCTGGGCAGGGGCAGAGACAGAGCCCAGGTCATACTCCTGCTGCACCTGCCTGTGCATTTAGCTTCCAAAATGGCATTCACATCCACTCACTCCTCCCCAGCCATCCAGACCCTGCTTCAGTTCACTTACTCCTCCTGTGCCCCACACTCTGACTTCCTCAAGGTCACCAGAATGAGCTTTCTAAAATTTAAACCAGATCACTTCACTCACTATTACTCACGGGTTGAACATAAGCTCCTTGTTGGGGTCCAAAACCCTCTTCCACTGGGCTCAAGCTCATAGCCTTCTAGTCCCCAGTGCCATGCCTCTGCTACATTTACCTACAAGCCACACACACTGTACTGTTTTCTCTCCGTATCTTCATACATACTCTCTCTGCTCGGAACGGTCTCCCCCTCTTGGCCTGCCCAACCTCTCTGTTCATTCATTTAGCAACTATGTACTGTAGTAAGGCTTCCTGCGTCCCAGGCACAATGCTGTGTGCTGGGGATTGGCTACGAGCAAGATGGACATGGGCCTCCTCACATGAAGGTTACAGTCTTGGTGAGATGGATAAACAGCTAATTACACAAACAATGAACTCATTAAAATTTATGTTCAATATTAATGAGACATATCCGTTCAATAGACATTTCTATATGTTGACACACAGGTCGACAGAGTAAACAAATTGTAGGGAGGGAAGGCTTCCCCTAGAAACGCCTACACCGAGATTCAAGAAATGAGTAGGAGCTGGCTGGACAAGGCGGGTCGGGGAAGAGCATTCCTGGCGGAAGCAACACCATGTCCGAGAGCTGTGGGGCAGGAAAGAGCTTTTGCACCTTTGCAAAACCCAAAAACGGTCCGGGTGCTGAGCGGTGTGTGTGTGTGTGTGAGAGAGAGAGAGAGAATGTGTGTCTGTGTGTAAGGTACGTGTGTATGTACACAGGGCGTGTTGGGGGTGGGGTGGCACACATGTGTGCAAGGAGCACAGAGAGGCGGCGAGCAGTGGTCCGTTCAAATGGAACACGCTGGAGGTCGAGCTAGACGTGGGGGGTTATCCGAAGAGCTATGTTCTGCTACTGAAGCTTTTAAGTAGAGTCTTTGAGGGGTAGGAGAGGGCAATGATCGTATCTTTCTCTTCCTTAGCACTTTCTATGTATCTCTATAAGAATGCGCTACTTTGTACTGCTTTTCGTTTTAGAGTCAGGCCACTCAGGGGCTGGGAGCCCAGCAGACGGGCATGTGCTAGGTGGTCGGTACCTCCCTGTGGGGAAGATGAGTGAGGGGCCCCATCCTGCTGGTAAAGAATGGCCCAGGGCAGAAACAAGACAAAATGGCTCCAAGTGGGAGTCTGCAGCCAGCCGAATAAAACGTCTCCTGGGTAGAGCTCTCTTGGAGTCTAAGACGGCTCAGGGCTTATCTCAATGCTTAATACAAGTCAGAATGCTCACAGGGGGCACGAGCATGCTCCATGGGCTGGGGTACAGTCTAGTGCAGAGGGAAGGTGGGGCTTAAAGAAGGTCTTTAAGGATGGGGAGGATTTCAGAGGAGGTGGGTAGGTGAGGGGTTCTGAGGGGTGAGATATGACAAAGACTAGGGGGAAAATTGCCTGGACGCTCACTCAGGAGACAATAGCACACCAGCTGTATGTTTGGGAACCTGGAGGGCTACTACTAGTAATTAACATAGCAAACACCCACTGGGTGCTTGGTAGAGCTAATGGTGCTAAGAACCTTCTATGTGTTATCTTTTGTCAGCAACACAACACCATGTAGGCAGGGTCAACCATGGTCTCAGTGTCAGCGAAGAGAGACCAAAACCAGGAATGAAGAGATGACCCATTTAGCCACGGAGCTGGGAAGCGACAAAGGGAGGCCTTGCTCTGCAGCCACGTTTTATTGGTGCCGTGCTCGCTGCCGTCCCACCAGTGCTCGTGCCCGGGCCAGCGCACTTGAACTGCGGGCTGAGGCTTCGGGACTTTATCTAGCAAATAAGGGGAATTCACTGAGGATTACTTTTGAGGAAGGAAGTGACACATGCATTAGAAAAATTAATCTGAGTGGCATGTGTAGGATGGATGGAAAGGGGAAGAGTGGAGGTTAGTGAACCATTTAAGCAGGTCAACCCTTACATATTTCTTTAGTCTCTACTATGTGCCGGGACCTGATCATTGTGAGGGTCATGAAAGGAAGGCCTTACCCTGGGAGTAAAGGCAGTGGAAATAGTAGTAAGAGTAGCTGACCTTGTATTTTTAATATATAATTCTTCACAACAACCTATGCAGGGTATTATCTTCATTTCGAGGGAACGGAGACACAGCAGGTAAAGTTACTTTTATTTGTCCAAGTCAAACAACTAGGAAGTGGCAGAGCAGGGTTAGGAACCTATGCAGTGGGGGATCCAGAGCCACACTCTTCAGCACAGCCTCATGATGTTGCTCAAGAAGACGTGGAAACGGGATAGAGAGCAGAGAAAGGGCCTCTTCAACGCCAATCACTGGCCTCAGGCGCTGCACAGTCCCTGCAACTCTGTGACCGATGCTCAGTGCCTATGTCGCAGGCAGGTAGAGAGAGCCACACAGCATCACGGGGCATGCCGGCAGGGTTCCCGCTGCCCTGACCTCCCAGCACCTGCAGCAAAGGCTTCTGGGGGGAAGGACAGCAGGCACTTGGAGCACCCCCAACCCAGACTGGGTTCCTGCCAGGAACCTGAAAATGACCCTGGGAGCCGGGCCTGTTGCCATGGGGACTCCTTCCGCTTAGCACAGGTTTTGCAATGCCTGTGCAATCCCATGTGGGTGAAGAGCCGAACCTGGGGATGCGCCCGGAGACCACGTCGCCCAGAGGAGCAGCCTCTCCTCAACATGGTTTCACAACAGGACACCAATAGTAACATCGCAAGTTAATTCGATCCCTTTACAGAGCGACAACACAATGTTTAATGGGCTAACACACTTCTCTTTTCCTTTTTAATGTCCCCCCTCCAATCTGATGCTGTACCATGGGCAAACTTTGAAGTTTAGGAAAGTTTAGATTTGTTTGAGTCATGCGCAAAAGTGCCTTTGAGTGAAAAGGGGGGAAAAATCACCCCATACTACCCCTTCCCCTACCTGAGACTTTGGGCTCTAAGAGGCTTGTCTATAAAATTCTCCTGAAAAGGGATCTTGGGGACCAAAGCCTTTCTCTTGGACTTGCTCCCTGGTGAAAATCCTCAAGGTGAATATCAGTGACCTCAGGCTAGGGACAGCCTGCAGCAGCTCCTCAGAAAAGGGCACCCTGAACCATGCCTCCTCGGAGAAGGTGAAGCCATCCTTACCCTCAGCCATCCTCACCGTAGTGCCTCCAAGTCATGCGACCCCTCGACCTCACTCTCCAGCCAGGGAGGCTGCCGGAGGAGGACACAGATCAAGACGCCACTGCCTGCAGGACCAGAGAAATTCCCCGCCACCCTGGAGCAAGGCCCAGGAAGCCCCATGACCCCTGTGACTCTGGGATGCAGTGAGATTCTGGCTGGAGTCAGTTATGCCCTGAGGAGAGGGGCTCGCAGGGGCCAGTCCCTGATCGCCAGGCCCAGGGAGCGCCTCTCCCTGAAGGCCCACCCTGGCTGCAGCTGAGCATCCCTGTAAACCACTCTGGACTTCTCTCTCCCCGAAGTTCTCTCATGCCTCCACCTGCAGACAGCCCACAGAGAACTGGGCAGCCAGGAAGAAGGGGCCAGCATGGTGTGGACCAGAAGGATTCAGTGAGATGCTACAACACCTGGGCTTGAGCCCAGTTTTGCCACTGAGATCAGGTTAATCAGAGCAGATCACTTTCTCCACTAGAAATTCAAGCCACAAAATGGGCCTCCAGACCCCTCTGCTCCAGCCCAGAGAGGCCACAAGAGTCGGGGTGGTTGACAGAGTAAGGGACCTGAGATCACGTGGAAATGCACTCCATTGCCAGGAGAGAATGCCCCTGGAGCTACACACAGACATGTAAACTCCGGCTATTCCTCTCAAAATCGTGTCCACCTGCTCACCACCTACACTTAGCCTCGATGCATAAACTTCCCTCCCTGAGCCCAGGCGCTCTAGGGACTGACGTTAGTCTGCCCACCCCAGCTCAAAACCAGCCCTCCATTCATTTCTGATTGTCTAGAGCTGAGGACACTGCTATGGACTGCACCTCCCTGCCACGCCCCTCTGACCCCCCTCCCCTTTCCCTTTGCTCCCGTGGGACACAGTTCAGCTACCTCAGAACCTGAGCGGGCCCTGGCTGTGGGGGCTGCCATGGCTGGGCACCTCCACTCCCACTGTTAGAAGGCTTCTCCTGCACTGGCCCACCCAATCCCAAACCCAGAAGAGAATTCATTTTCCCTGCTTAGGAGTTTAGTCTCTTCCCTTCATTTTAGACCCTTGGGAGCAAGAAGACAGTGGAAGGAAAGGGGCAGCCCATCCCGGGAGGAGTCCCAAGACAAACTGAGAGGAACCCGGAGAGAAAGCATTGGCCAAAGAGAGGGTGGGGGCCTCCCCTGGCTCCAGGGGCCGGGAGAAGAAAGCAGAGGCAGCAAAGGGAGAGCAAAGGAGGGGAGAGGTGAGGCTACAGGCAGGCCCAGGCAGAGCTGGAGGCAGGATGGGGAGAGGAAGTGAGAAACTGGAGCAGCCCAGTGAGGAGGGAGGGGCAGCGGGAGTGTGAGATGGCAAAGGAGGGAAAGAGAACAGAGGCTGGAGGGAGGGAAGCCAGAGGAGGGAAACCAGAACCTACTTTCGGGACCTGTGCTGGGTGCCCTTGGGCAAGTTCCTTTCCCTCTCTGGCCTGCCTCCCCATCTGGAAAATGAGAGGCTGAACTAGACAATCTGGATAGGTCTGGCCCTCTGAGGAACTGCAGCATCCCAAGCTCTCCAGCAAGAGAGGAGAGGGCTGGGAGGAGTGAGTGATGGCCCCAGTCCCACAGGTGGGGACTAGATTTAATTCGTCCACAGGCCTTCCTCCCAGCCCCACGTTCTGCCTCAGCCTTTTCCTTCTGTGGCCTCTTGGCCAGGCAGAAGCCCTGAGTTGTTGTCTGTGAGCCCCTCTGTTAGGCTGGGGGGAGATAATCAGAGGTTGGCAGAAAGCCTGAGGCATGCGTGTGTGATCAGGTGAGTAAGCCTGGATGCCTGCCGCCAGCCTCTTCAAGGGCCTGGCCTTGGGGGAAATTGCTCCATCTGCGTGGAGACGGCTAAGAGGCTCCAACACTTTATCTTCGGTGACCCAGAGCCACAGTTCTCCCTGGGGTGAGAGGTGGGAGCCTGTCTACCCTTCCCAGGGTTGGGGGTGATTCAGTCGTTCTGTCTGCCTCCCTCTTCAAGCTAACTGTGTAATTACACAGCAATAATGCTAACTGGCACTTATACACCAAGTCCTGTGTAAGTACATAATTTATTTCTGTAATGACATAATGACTTCTTTGCTGGCCTGCGGGCTGTGGGGACCATGCACAAGGGCTTAGCTACTGTCTACGCCACCTTGGGGACCCGTGGATCCACATCTCCCAGAAATAGTTGTCCCCTGCCCTGAGGGCCCTGTCCTAGGGTAGCAGGGGTACTGAGGGGCCAGCCTACCCCATGGAATTTGTTTATAACTCTCCATTCACTCTAGAAGGTCAGGTTGGGGGGGGCCAGGGCCCTTTCTCGTTCCCTCACGGACTGAGGGGCTCTTCAGAAGGCTGTAGTCCCTCTCTAGGCAGAAGGAGACAACTCAAGCCAGGCTGGCAAATTTGGAGAGAGTTCTGGTCACCACCCAAGGAAACAAGAGGCCTTGCCCAATATAGGCATTTATAAGCCTGGAGGCAAAAAATTCTCTCCTCTCTCTCAGCCCTGCCCAGCCTAGCCCTACCCAGCCCAGCCCTGCCACCCTAGCCTTGGCTGCTCCTGGGACCACAGCCCAGCTTCCCTGGCCTGGACTGGGTGCTGGTTTTCCTGCCAGGCTTATGCCTCTTGGGATTAGTGGACATCCTCACAGATGCTAACTTCGCAGTGACTGTGGCAGGCCTCAAGGACCCCGAAGACCCAACTCTGCCTCTGTCTTCTTCCTTCTCACTGCCCCAAATCACCCCGTCCCTTGTCCTCAGAACCCCCACTCACAGATTTCGAAAGTTCCAGCACTAACTACAAAGCAAGAATCACCAGAATATTGAGGAGCACCTTAGATCTCAGAGCACCCTGGAGCTATGACTGCCATAATTCACCCAGAAGCAAGATATATAAATTCCAAGTAGATAAAATATCGAGATAGGGTTAGGGAACTTTTCTCCTTTCAGTTTGGCCAGGTTTTTTTTTTTCTTCTGGTGGTTTCTGGGGCATGTTTTCCCTTTCGGTCTCGATGTCTGTTTACCTGTGAACCAGGGGAAACCGAAACACTCTCCAAGGACCACTCTGGCAATAAAACTTCAGGCGGAAATAAAACTCAGAAGAGCTCTGAGTCTCCAAATACGTTCCCAACTCTGGAAACTTCGTCCCTTGCCCTCACCTGCTGCCCCGGCAGCCAGCCCTCCAGCAGCCCCCTTCCACCTGTGGAAAGAAGGTCCACTGCTGGCTTCCGGAACCTCTGCTCTTGCAAGCTAGCCTGTGGGTGCCCACAGGAATGCCCATGGGAACCAGCATGTGCACAGGTGGGCTCAGGAGCTCTGAGCACCTGAACCTGCCCATTTTGTCCCAGGATTCCTTGCTGTTTTCCTAGGTTGCAGGCCACAGCATCGAATCAACCCTCCCCTCCCCCATCATGATAATGATGACAATGAGGAGGAGGATGACAATGATGGTGACCTCCACAGCTGGCCTTCTTGGCCATATGCACCCCCAGATCTGTTTCCTACACCCTGCCCAGTCACACCCAGGCTTCTGGTGAATCTGACTCCTTCTCCCAGCCACTCTGAAGCAGTGGCTTCTGAAAGCTGTGGTCAGTGAGTGCCTACCACAAGCCTCTGTCTAATTAGCCATATTGTTCTGGGTTCTGACTGATGTCCAGCCAAGTGCTTCCTTTATGTAATTTTGCACATGGCCTTGTCTCCTAAATCAGCCTGCAGCTCCAGTGCCACCAACCCACTCCAGGTCCCAGGGTCTCACCTTACGGCCAGTGGCTTCGGGAGCTCGGCTGCCTGACATGGTCCCTACAAGAGCCTTGGCACCGGCTCCTCTGCCTGGCCTTTGCCTTCTCCTCACAGTGTCTCTCTCAGCACCTGTTCTGTGATGGGCAGAGCGCTGGGCACTGCAGGATGCAAAGGCTCTGTCTAGAGGGAGGATGGCACTTCCAAGGATGGACAAAGATTATGCATAACACAGCTGCAGCAGCTTATGGGTAATTTCCCACGAGATGATCAGAGTTAAATATCCTGGACATTTCTTAGGGAGACAGATAGTTGGCGTGACCTGGCGTGGTCAGTCAAGGTGGGTTTTCTACAGGAGGAGGGGAAGATTCCAATTAGCAGAAAGGGTTGGAGGTGGCATGTGAGTTAGGAAGGGATATGGAGGTCAGAGGAAGGTGCACTGATTTATAAGGGGAACTCTGGGGCCTCGAGCCCCACATGCGTGCCCTCTGGCCACTTCCCTGTCCCTACCACCTCAGGATCAGGGAGTCCACCCATTTGGAGTGGCCCGAAGGCCACCCCAGGTGCCAGAACTCAGCCTCACTTAGAACAGCCTTATTTTAGCTGCTTTCCAGCATTGCACAAAGGACACCCCTCCCCAGTCCACACATACACACAAGCACACCCACCCTAAAGACAATGGCCAAATCCCCCAGAATGCCCCTTCCCTCTCTCATTCACTCACTCCAGTATACATCTCACAGCATCATCCCTCCTAGCATATCCCTCCCACCCCTTACATAACTCTGTTTGGGATTATTTGTGCCCAGAGGTATGAGCTGCATTTCTGCATATTTAAGCTGTCCTTGATTCATTCCTGCCCGTTTCTTAGTTCTGTTTGCCCAGGTGCCCGCCCCACCCATAGGCTATGAGGCCCCTGGGAACATGCCCACATTGGGTTCAGCTTGTCTCATAGTTACTGGCGGCTTGACTCCAGGTCCAAAGGAGCGGACACAGAACTACACGGGTTGGGGAGGGGGCTGGCCTCAGGTGAGCCCTAGGCCACCGTAGGCCCTGGGCTGCTTACACTGGAATCACAAAAATTCTCACACTTTCCATTACTCTTCATTCTTTCCTATCAGGGAGGCTTGACCCTTATATCTCCTCATTTTTCCACCCTTACGCCTCTACCCCCAGCTCTATGCCCTTTGGTGCAGCTTCAGTAATTCAAGGAGGAGGGGGCAGTGGGAGAAAGGAAAAAATGCTAATTAATGGTTTGTTTTCTGTTAGCTTCTTACAAATAGAATGGCTTAATGTAATTACTGAAATGGTTGCAAGGAGGCTTTTTGTTGCATTGTAAAACAATTATCTGACAATCGTTATTTTATTTTTAAGAGCTCAATGCCAGATAGAGTGTAATCTACTCTTTGGCCTTCTCTCCCACTGTGGAGACAGAGGGGAGGGAGGCGATGTGGTGGACATCGGGGTGGGGAGCCTCTCCACTGGGGTCAACAGTTGAAAGGAGAATTCAGCACAGCAGCTTCCAGTTACTTCAAGGAGTGGGTGGCAGCAGAGCCGCTGAGGCTCGGCAGGCTTGGTGGCATCAGGACCCCTCGAGTCCCGCACACACTACAGTGGCATCCGACGCAGATCCCGGTCTCTGGGTCCCAGGGAGGACTCCTCGGGAGCCACTGGGTTTTGCTCCTGGCTTGCCAGCACTGCCATCTCATACCTGCATCCTGTTGCATGGTCTGGGGGCCCTGTTGCATGCTACCTTGCTCAGTTATTACGTTCCCATCATGTGTTGGGCTGTGCCGTCTGATCAACATGTATTCTCTCATAACTCTGAGTATTGTTATCTGATTTACAAGCAGCTGAATTACATAGTTTAAAAGTTAATTAAAGGGTGTGTGGTAAATTCTAGATGATCATCTAGTTACAATGAAAGGAATTATGGTTAAAATGAAAAGAATTATGGTTAAAAATGAAAGGATTGCGGTAACATTTGTATTGCAAAACATAAGCTGGGAGCATATGAAATGTTTCCCTGGATCATGGGACAGCCTGGGCAAAGGCACACGAGTAGGAACCCACAAAGTGGGTTCAGGGAGTGATGAACATTCCAGTTTGACCGACATAAAAGACTCATGTGGGGAGTCCTGGGAAGTAAGTCTGGGAAAAGAAGGTAGGAACCAGATGGCTTCGAGCTCTTGGAGCTCCTGCCAAGGAAATGAGAAGACATAGTTTTCTGAGCAAGGAGGTGACCAGACCCAAGTTCTCCTCTGGGAGGCTGATCTGGCAGCATTGTGGTGCCGGGCAGAATAGAGCAGGAGGGTCTGGAAGCAGCAGGATTGATGATGCAACATCTTTCCCCAGGAGCTGTAGCCACCTGCTGCAGCCTCGCTGGGGTGCTTGCTACCAATGCGGAGTACTGACACCATCCAACACGTTCTGGATCGCTGTCTCTGGGAAGGGGCCAGACTTGGTGTTTGGGACTCTTTGGATGCAGATGGTAGATGAAACACACTTTGAGAAAACACCCCAGAGAATCCAGCCCCCACTGCTCAGCCTGGCGTTTACAGTTTTCTGTAACCCTCTCCATCCATTGTTTTCTTACAACTGCATTTTTAAAATTAATTGAGTTTAATTCACATCCCATGCAAGTGACCCATGTAAAGTGTACAATTCACTGTTTTTGGTATATTCAGAGTTGTGCAACTACCATTACAATCAATTTTAGGACACTCTTATCACCCCCAAAGAAGCTCTGCACTCCTCAGCTCTCCTTCTCCCCTTCCCCTGGAGCTCAAGGCAGCTACTCTCCTCCTTTCTGCCTCTATCTGCCTATTCTGGATACTTTACATAAATGGAATCACACATGCTCCTTTGTGACTGTCTTCTTTCACTTAGCATACGGTTTTCAAGGTTCACCCATGATCCAGAATGTACTTCATTCTTTTCTATGGCTGAACAATATTCAATTGTATGACTATACCAGTTATTGCTTATATATTCATTCACTGATGAACATTTGGGTTATTTCTATTTTCTGACTATGATGAGTAATGTTTTTCTATGAACATTTGTGTGCAAGTTTTTGTGTGAATGTATGTTTTAATTTCTCTTCACTATATTTCTACCTTGGAGTAGGATTGCTGGGTCATATAGTAATTGCTGGGTCATATAGTAATTCCTCTTGAGGAACTACCAGATTTTTTTCAAAGAAGTTGCATCATTTTTTATTCCCATCAGCATTTACAAGGGTTCTAATTTCTCCACATTCTTGTCAAAACTTGTTCTTAACTGATTTTTTATTTTTAGCTATCTTACTGTAAACTGGTACTTCACTGTTTGTGTGTTTTTTGTTTTTTGTTTTTTAAATGCCGGACACAGCAGAGAACCTCCAGTTCTGGTACCTTTAGGATTATTAACTATTTTTAAATGTTTTTATTTATTTTTAGAGGGAGGGGAAGGGAGGGAGAAAGAGAGGGAAAGAAACATCAATGTGTGGTTTCATCTCATGTGGTCCTCACTGGGGACCTGGCCTGCAACCTGGGCATGTGCCCTGACTGGGAATCGAACTGGCGACCCTTTGATTTGCAGCCCGCACTCAATCCACTGAGCTACAGCAGCCAGGCCTGTTTGCGTTTTTAAAAGTAGCTTTATTGATATATAACTCACATATCATACAATCCACCCATTTATACAATTAAATGTTTTTTGAATATTACATATTTCACTGTGGTTTTAGTTTGCATTTCCCTGATGAATAATGATATTGAGCATATTTTCCTGTGCATATTGGCCATTTGTCTATCTTCTTCAGAGAAATGCATATTCAGATTCTTCCCTCATTTTTAATTTGGTCATTTATCTTTTTAAAAAATCCTTACTCAAGGATATGTTTTTTGATTTTAGAAAGAGAGGAAGATAGCGGGTAGAGAGAGAGAGAGAGAGAAACATCAATATGAGAAAGAAACATCAATTGGTTGCCTCCTGTACACACCCCATTTGGGGATTGAACCTACAACCTAGGTATGTGCCTTGACCGGGAATCGAACCCACAACCTTTTTGAGGTATGGGATGAGCCACCCAGCCAGGGTTGGTCATTTGTCATTTTATAATTGAACTATAAGAGTTCTTTATATGTTATAGATATAAGTACCTTATCAGATACATGATTTGCAAAATGTTTCTTACAATCTGTGGGTGGTTGTCTTTCACTTGCTTGATGGTGTCCCTCAAAGCACAAAGGTTTTTAATGTTGATGAATTCCAATATGTCTATTTTTCTTTGGTTACTCATACTTTTGGTGTCATGTCATGGCAACCATTACCTAATTCAAGGTCAGCAAGATTTATGCCTATTTTTTTCTCCTAAGAGTTGGGTATTTTTAGCTGTTACATTTTTGCCTTTGATCCAGGTTGAGTTAGTTTTTGTATACAGTGTGAGGTATCCTTTTGCATGTAGATATTCAGTGGTGCCAGCACCATTGTTAGAGAGACTATGATTGCATTGTCATTAGTCCCTGTCAGCAAGTCTCATGTAGACTATGATCTGAGAACCATGAATTAGAGGATACAGAACTAGGCTAGGCAATGGGGGTCATATCAAGAATTGAGATAAAAGGGCAAGTGGGAAATATAGAGGTAAAGAAAATAGTAATAAAGTGGTTGCAGTGACCCACAAAAATCTAAAGATGATAATACCATGATGACACTATTTCTTTGTGTATGCTTTCACAGCTTAAAGTGCATCTCCATAGGCCTTGTCTCATTCAGTCGCCTTAGTGAGGTAGAGAGGGCATTACCATCTCCATATAACAGACAAGGAAAGCGAGGTCCAAGATATGGGTCATAAGCCAACCACACAGGACAGACCCCAAGATTCTGAACATCAGTGACTAGGTCACTGAGGAAAGTTGGGAAAACAGGGGCAAGAGAGCCTTGAGCTGTTTCTACAAGTTGAATTTGGGCTGTTGGCCAAACATGTTGAGCAGACATCAGAAAATGCGCTGGTAGAGTCAGCTCAAGAGATCCAGGTTGAAGACAGGGTTTGAGGAGCCACTGTTGAAGGGCATCACTGAAAGTCACCAGGGCAAGCACACGACCAGGAAAAAATTGCAGAGAAAAAAAGCGGAGGGCTGAAGTAGAGACTCGTGAGAAGAGGCCCATATTTAGACGCCAGAAAAAAAAATCATCACAGGACAAGACCACGAGGGATCAAAGAGTAATAGGGGAGGAGGTAGGAGAAGCATTTTCCTAGCCAGCAGGGTGGAACTTCCAAAAGGCAGAAGTATGGGAGGGGAGTGGGCAGGGAAGGGATATCAAAGACCATTGCTCTGAAGAGTTGGCCATTGGATCACCCTTTATTGCTTGATGGGACTGTGTTTCTTGAAGGAAATGCTTCTTAAATTATTTTAAAAAGCCAATAATCACTCTCTGATATTTGTTTCCCTCTCTCTCAAAGAGAATTTTCACATAGAAGTTTTGCTTGAAGCTAGCTATGCCTGCCTGTGGAAGGGAGGACAACACGCTTCTGAAATGCTTACCCTCCAAGGGCAGAGGAGTCAGGCCAGGTTTCTTCAGTCTGAGTGTAGACTAAGCAGGCAATTCTGTGAGTTTTGAACTTACATTCAAAGTCAGGGAAATGACAAGTATGCGGTCACTAACCCTGTCCTCTCCATGACCCTCTAGACCCTTTATGGCCTTGTGTTATTAAGAGCAAGAAGCACTTTCCAGGAACCTGACCCTCATGTTTAGCTTGTGTGCATTAGCTGCCAGAGAAAATGAT
This sequence comes from Sturnira hondurensis, assembly GCF_014824575.4. Taxonomy (NCBI): domain Eukaryota; kingdom Metazoa; phylum Chordata; class Mammalia; order Chiroptera; family Phyllostomidae; genus Sturnira; species Sturnira hondurensis. The sequence continues at coordinate 2,751,743 of NW_028073751.1, forward strand.
CTTCAAGGTTCCCTGAGAGATGCAGTGTTAGAGCGATCAAGCATCTGGATACTCCCTTGTGGGTTTAGTTTGTATCAGGGTAGAGGTGGGGCGCGAATTAATGGCTAAATGCCTGGCTTTGTGATAATTTAGTTCTATTGAGCAGGGCTCTCTGAGCATCTGGTATGTGCCAGCTAAGCACCATATGGGGGACAGAGTGATGCCGAAGATAATTCTGGTCTTGAGGAGCTCACAGTTGCCATACTAACAGACAAGAGATGTGGCCTCTTTTACATACTTGCATGCAAAATTGAATCAGAACAGACAATACAGTGGTCTAAAAGAGAAGCAGTGAGTGTACATCATGGAATAGCAGATAACCACTTCAATGACAAATCCATTGGCTACAGTGAAATACAAAGATTGTAAATAAAATGCAGCCATTGGATGAGGCAGAGACCACACCATAGACAACTGTGCAAAGCTCTCAACCAAAATCACCGGGACTACGGGCAGTAAGGGTTACCTGTTTGGTATTCCATGAATTTTCTTACTGTAAACTTACATAGGTGCCCTGACTGGTGTGGCTCAGTGGATTGATTGGTCCTGCAACTGAAAGGTCACTTGTTTGCTTCCTGGTCAACATGCCCGGGTTGCAGGCCAGTCTCTGGTCAGGGTGCATGCCAGAGGCATCAGATCAATGTGTCTCTCTCTCTCTTTCCCCCTTTCCCCCTCTTTAAAAATAAATAAAATCTTTTAACAAATTGAAATAAATTTGAGTAGGTTCATAATAAAAATAAGTGGTCTGGAAAACAAGCGTTACAGAACTGTGGAGGACGGAGGGGTCATGGAAGAAGGAGACTACAAATGATGGATGTTCAAGAACAGGTAAAATTCACTCAAACTCAAGGGTGTGGGGAACACCCCAAAGACAGAATAGACTATAACAAGACATAGTGAGAAATCCAGCTTGGCTTGGAAAAGTAGATGTGGATCCTGACACGAAGGCGTACATGTCGACCTAAGGTATCTGGATTTTAGCGGGAGCCTGACCCCGGTGAAGCATGAATAGACAAACAGATCAATGGAATAGAACATAAATATCATCACCTGATCTTTGACAAAGGAACAAAGGCAATACAAAAAAGCAAAGATAGTTTTTTCAACAAATGGTGTTGGAACAACTGAACATCCACATGAAAAAAACCAATACACACTTTACACCTTTCACAATTATCTCAAAATTGATCATAAATCTAAATGTAAAATGCAAAACTATAAAACTAGAAGATAACACAGGAAAAAATCTAGATGGCTTTAGGTTTGGTGATGACTTTCAAGATATAACACCAAAAGCATAATCCATGAAAGAAATAATCGATAAGCATTATTTCATTAAAATTAAAAACTTCTAAATGTCCTTATCACAAAATGATAATTATGTATCAGTATGTAATGTGCTGGAAGTGCTAGCTAATGCTATGATGGAAATCATATTGCAATGTATAAATGTATCAAATCAACACATGAACACCTTAAACTTATACAATGTTATATGTCAATTAAATATCAATAAAAAACAAAACCCCCAAACTTCCTCTCTGTTAAAGACAATGTCAAGGAAATGAGAATACAAGTCACATACCAGGAGAAATTATTTGCAAAAGACATATCTGATAAAGTACCGTTATCCAACATATGTAAAAATCTCTTAAAACTCAACAAGAAAAGGAATAACCTGATTTTATAATGGGCAAAAGACCTGAACAGACACCTGACCAATATGTTTATATGGCAAGTAAGCATATTAAAATTGCTCAATATCACATGTCATTAGGGAATTGCAAGCTGAAACAGTGATATATCACTACACATCTGTTAGACTGGCCAAAATCCAGAACACGGACAACACCAAATGCTGGCAAAGATGTGGAGAAACAGGAACTCTCCTCATTGCTGGTAAGGATGTAAAAATGGTATAGCCACTTTGGAAGACAGTTTGGTGGTTGCTTTCAACACTAAACACACTGTCCTCATGTGATCCAGCAGTCGTGCTCCTTGGTATCCACCCAAATGAACTGAAAACTTCTGTTCACAAAAAGGACCTGCATAGGGATGTGTACAGCAGCTTTACTCATATTTGTCAAAACTGGAACGTAACCAAGTCCTTGTAAGTGAGCAGATAAACTGTAGTGCATCCAGACAGTGAAGTAGTGCTAAAAAGAAATGAGCCATCAAGCCATGAAAAGTCATTGAAGAAACTTAAATGTATATTACTAAGCAAAAGAAGCCAATCTGAAAAGGCTCCATACTGTATGATTCTAACTGTATGACATTCTGCAAAAGGCAAAACTATGGAGGCAAGTGAAAAAACCAGTGCTTGCCAGACGACTGGAATGAACAGGCTCAGAGGATCTCAGGAGATTTTCAGGGCAGTGGAACTATTCTGTACGACACTGTAATGTCAGACACATGTTATTATACATTTTCAAAACCCATAGAGTGTACAATACTAAGAGTGAACCCTGATGTAAACTATGGATTTTGGGTGTTAATGGAGTGTCAATGTAGGTTCCTCAACTATAACAAATGACAGTCATGGGGAGGCATGTTGTTAGTGGGGAAGCTATGTATTTGTGGACAGGAGTATATGGGAAATCTCTGTACTTTTTACTCAATGTTTTTTTAGTCCAGAGAGAGAGAGAGAAACATCAATCGGTTGCCTCCTGTACATGCCCTGAGTGGGGATGGAACTCACAATCTAGCTATGTGCCCAGGATCTTTCAGTGCATGGGCTGATGCTCCAACCAACTGAGCCACAATGGCCAGGGCTCTGCTCACTTTGGTTGTGAACCTAAAACTTATCTAAAATAAAGTTTATTAAGTAAAAAAAAAGCAAATGGCAATTATGAAACAGTGCTGTACCACATAATCTCTCACTAAAATGTATCTTGTGTTCTCCAGGGGTCTCCTAGGCATGTTTGTGGTAAACAGTTCTGAACTAGAAGGACAGAACATGATAAATACAAGGCAGAAGTGAGCTACCAGGTCTTGTTAAGAAACCTTGGTTCATGTCCTGCTCAGATACTAACTGGCTCTCTGGCTTCAGACAGGTCTCATACTCTTCCTCTGTCTCTCTCTGGGGCCCAGTTTCTTCCTTTCCAACAGTTTAGATGGTCTATCCCTTCACCAAAGTCCCTTCTAGCTCTCACGTCCTGTGCCTATGCCAAAGAACTTGGGAGCTCTGGCTCTCTGGTACTTAACTTGAGACATCGCCCTTGGAGATCAACCTCAGAGGAATCAGCCAACCCCAGAGCCTCAAGTTGTAATTCATAAGGCCTGACAAACAAGAAACCAGCAGGAGCCTGAGGGCTGATGAGATCCATTTGGCCTGCTGGGGACTGCCATGCTTGGGCCCTCTGAACTCCTAGAAGGGGGCAGCAGCTCCACCCAAACAAGTGGATCCAAGCATCCTGCAGCCAGGCAACTCAGTGCTGCAACAGCAGTCCTGTGGGTGATTCCCCCTGGTGCTGGCTGCCAACAAGGTTAGCTGGAAAGACTGGCTCTGAGGGCTCCAGAGAGCATGCACCATACTAAGGACTCTCGACTCTGAGCGGGAGTGGAGAAGACAGTGAGCAAAAGAGAAGACAGAAGACAGTGAGCCCTGCCTAGGATCCTTGGACTGGACGAGTGAGGCCTTGTCCCACCTTCTGCTGCCACCTCTCGTAGCCCTTCAGACGGGCACTGAAGGGACCTTTGTGGGGCCCACGATCTTAGGTAGGGGAAGGGCCCTGGCTGCCTGGGCTCAAGGGTCTCTGGTGGATTCCGTCTTCTCTGATCAGAACTGAACTCTCTTCAATAGAACCGGTACTATTCAATTAGATCCTGGTACTAAATTAATTAGGTTTTGACAAGAGTAAGTCTTTTTGGTTTGTGAGGCAATATCAAAAGCACAGAATTTCTGGTAAACAAGAAAAAGAGAAAAGGCCTGACTATTTTTCTCAAGTGCGATGAATTATGTCTTCCTTGTTATGTCCCACAGACAGAATTACTCAACTGGCTTGTTCTGTTTTAATTAACCCAGCTAATAACGCCCCTGCTGCATTCCCTTGTTCCTCACTTCTTGGTTTCACATCATAACGTGTTTTGTTTCTTCCTTTGTGTTCTAATGAAATGATAATAACCTTCTCTGGCATTCACTTCACCCTTAATATCCGGAAATTTCATTAATATAAACCCTCTTTCCATCTGCTCTTGCTTTCTTTTAAAGGAAACACTCTTGTGTTCTTTCTACTTTTCTTTGAGGAGTCTCAGCTAATCTGTTCTTTCCTCCAAGAAGAATCTTTCGGTGAGGCTCCCTCGGGTGATGGAGCTGCGTAGGTTCTACTGGCCACCCCCCTGCCCAGGGTCTCACTGATGCCTCTGCTGCTGCGCCTGGCACCAAGATCATTGCTCGCTTAGAGCCTACCCCTCCAGGGAAGGCAAGGGCACTACATTGCTAACACCTCAAGCTACAAGAGTGAAATGACATTGGTGTGGGGATCTTGAGCTGCCCAGGGCCTGGATGAAGCAGGAACGCACCGTCTGCCATTTCATCAATAACTTCCGCTGTCTGGCTGTCTTCATGGTTTGCTTGGTCAGGAGCTAAATCCTGAGTACAAACCAGGGTCAAAATTCCAATGCAGTGAAAGTCTGCTTTCAAAATGATGCCTCACTGAAACATCTGCTGGGTGACCAACACCCCGCACCACACGACTCAGCACTTTCTTGTATGTGGTCTTCTGCTGCTGCTGGGTGGGGGGAGCCCCACTCTGCCCTGAAGAGTTTCTATACTGGTGGGAAACTGAGACCATACTCCTCCAAACGCCAGCCACCCCAGATCCTGAGGGCTGGTGGCCACTGAATGCGCATACCCTGATGGTCCCAGAAGCGAAACTTTCCTTGCAGCCAAATGAAAAGGAAAGGCTTCTGCTCTCCCCTGATGCCTATTTACTCTGATTTCCATTACCATCTAGGCTAGGAGTCTCTCCAGGGCTCCTAGTCTGTAGCTAATCTAGCCTCCCCTAGAGTTGGGAACTGCTGGGAGTAGAGCAGTTCAGGCCCTTGGACCTACTGATTAAGGGGAAAAGCGCAGGCTGTTTAGCCAAATGAAGCTAACAGAAGAACTGTGCCTGCAGCAAACCTGAGATCTGTTACAGGACTCCCACAGGGACCTGGAGCTTGAGGGAAGATGGCAGGGTTCAGTTATGGTCTGTCTTTCTTCAGCGGCCAGGCCAGCACAGCCTGGCAGGCCTCACCTCTCTTCCCACTCCACAGGGTCTCCGAAGCAGCCACCTACAGACGCAGGGAGACTGCTCCTGCCAGCTGGCAGGGCCCACTCTGGCGGCCCAGGGCACCTTTACCTTGTTTCCTTCCACTGCACATGCGCCTCTGCCCCATGCACCCAGCAATCACAGTGAATGTGGCCACTGCGGCCAGCCTCTGAGTCATCCCATTGCCCCTAACATGGTGGCAGGATGTGGGGAGAGTGGGGCCTGCCTCTGACACCAAAAGAGAGAGGACACTTTTCCATCACAACAGATTTACTTCTTTAGGACCCCAAGAAGTAACGAGCCATGTCATATGCTCTTGTCGCTCTGCTAGGGTCAGCACACACGGATGTGCGCTTCTTGGCTCCTTGCATTTTACAGTTACCTCTGCGTGGGTGTCAGCCAGAGGGGATGACACCACGAGGCAGCAGGGTAGGGAGCACCTGTGTGCATGGGCCCTCTGCAGGGACAGTGCACATAGCACAGGCACGGCCACACTCAGTCACACATCATCGTGTAAGCCTGGCTCTCAACAGGCTGGCTGCAGCGAGGGATGCTGCTGTCCTATGGCCTCAGCAGCCAGGTCCCTGGGCTCATGATCCGTCCAGAGGTGTGTGCTCCGAGGAGGAATGAGCAGGCCTCCCACACAGTGATACCACTGGGCAGAAAAACAGCCTAGCTGTGCTGTTTTGCTTCCTTACTTCATGAAGCTAGCAGCGGTCAGTCCCCAGACTCCAGGCTCAGGCAGGCCTGCCGCTAGCCCACAGGTAACGTTTGAATGCTCAGGAAAGCCCTCCGGAAATGAAACTCCCACTTCCTCTCTTTTGGGAGTTCTTATTTCACTACTTAAAATTCTCCTTCCATTCCAAAGTGGTGGTGAAGGGCTGAGATGTATCACCTGAGCTCACCTTCCAAGCAGGTTCCACCCAGACCTTCCGCCAAGTGGTTGGACACAACCCTCCCTGTGACCATGGAAGGAAGAAGCACCACCTGGCTCTCAAGGCCATGGAGCTCAGGCCTTGTGCCGGCCACAACACTACCAGGACTTCACTGTTGGGACGTCCCTACTGCAGCCTAAGCTTAGTTTCTTCCACAGAGTCAAGATTCTCATACAATCCTGTTCTTGGAGGCCAAGCAGAACCTAATAAAAGGATGTGGTACCTGGCAAGGGTCACAGCTGCCTTTCCAGGAGACCACACTGGAAGAGTGTGCTCGTGGGAGTAGCAGTCTCTCCTCCTCCTCCCCCCCCCACACCCTGGTTATTCTTGGCTCGCTCTGGGCCCAGATGCCTCACCCCTGCCCTATTGCCCCATCCTATTTGGAACCTTTACTGCAGTGAGTTCTAAGCAGCTACTTTCCCCCTCCCTACTCTCACCCTACCTTTAATCTCCATCCTATGCCTGAAGCCCTCCAGTTCCTGTTTAGAGGCTGTGGGATAGCTCTTAAAGAATACGTCACACAGGAAAGTGAGAATTACCAAAAAGAACTCTGGCAAAGGGTATAGGACAAGTTTTGAATCCTCTCTGGTACCACTGTCCTCTTATCTGATGTCCAAGGAAAGCCATCCCTACATTTACTTCCCTGGCCTCAGATGGGTTGGCTGCCAGCTCACAGCTTTATCTTTCACTCTCTCTCTCTGTCAAGCCAAGACTCAGACTTTACAGAGATGGGGGCTATGTCCCTACTGCACCCCTTGCCCCAAGAAAAGCCTCTTTGTCTAGAAAACAGGACCATCTTAGTCCTCACACTATCACCCCCCCGCATGCTCTGCAGCCCTCACCACTGGCGAAAGGTGAGAGACAGCAAGGAGCTCCCTCACCGTCAGTCAGCACTGCGCAGCCAGCACTTGCACAGCAGCGGAGCCAGCCGTCCTGACAGCCTTCCCAGGACCCACACTTCCCTGCAGCAAGGAACACTGTGGGCCACCTCCTTCCTGGAAGTTTCCCTTCCCATGTCCTCTTCTCCCAGGGCCATTCTCTTAGCTTTCTGAAGTCTGTTTGTTTGTCTCTCTCCTTCACTGACAGATTTTGCCTTTTCCCTCTCACTTTATACATGTAAGTGTTTCTCATGACTCTGTCCTGAGCTCATTCATCCAACATTTATTTCTCCTTTTCACAAACACTCTTTTCACAAGAGTCCTGCTCTGGGCCAGGTACTGGGCTGGGCTTTGGCCATTTATTTCCCACTCCCCACTCAAGGACTTCCACGATTCCTGCAGCAATAACCACCACTTCTGTGTCTCCAGTGCACAGAAGTGCACTTTCCTGATGATCAACCCTGTGGTCTTAATTCCAGTTGGACACCTGACCACGGAAGATGACGCTCAGACACTACAAAAGGCTCTGAACATCATCTCCCCGAGCCTGCTCTTTCTGGTTCCTGCCTCTCTGACTTCCATTACCTGTTTCAGCATTTTCTTGGTCACTGGAGCTGAAAACCAGAAGTTGCCTCTAACTGACAGCTTGGCATTAGATCCAGTCACCAGCTGTGCCTGGCTAATTCTGCCAACACAATGTTTCTCTAATGCATATGCCTCTTCCTCTCTACTCATCCTCATCACTGCCACCACCGCCTAGCCTTCCATACTTTCCCCAACTTCCCCCTTTCATCCTGGCTCCCTCTCTAGTCCACTCTCCCAAAGTCCCACACAAAGTTACTGGATCAATCTTTCCCAAAAAGCTTTTGTCTTGTCACTCCTCTCCTCAAAAGCTTTTTTGAGTTTTCAATCAGCTCTCAAGTGATGCCCAAATCCTGCGGCCAGGCACTGAAAGCCTTCATATTGTGTCTTTTCTCACTGTTCTGGCCACACGGTGACTAAACACTCCCCCCTTGTCCCCCACATTGCTTCTTTGGGTCCCTAGATCCTTTATGGCAACTTTGGTATTTCCCATCCTCAAAGGACAGGATCAAATGCTGCCTCCCTCCTGTGAAGCCTTCCTTAAGCACATCATGTTTCTACTACAATGATTCCTTCGGCCTCATTGCCCCGACTAGACTGTACTCTTCACTTAAAGGACCTTTTCTCCTTCCTCACTGTACTCCTAGTACCTAACATAGTGGGTGTTCACAGTATTTGTCAGATGAATGAAGATACAATTTCTGCTTCCTGGGGAAGGCCGTGGATTAAATACGATTTGGTGTGGGCTATGGGTTCCTTAGAAGAAAGGTATGGGGAGTGGTCACCATTGTACAGAGACGTCTGCCAAGCAGAGAAACCCTACTTTCATTTGAGGAACAAAGAAATGGTACTCCCTAGGAGGCCACTTGAAGAATTTTCTCCAAATGTTTTTAAACCATAGGATTGCTTCTCCCCTTAGTCAGAAAATTGGATGCCATGACTTCTCAAGAACCCCTCCAATACTCAGACTCTCCCCTCCAGTGGGGGTTGGCACCTCACAAGTCCCTCACATGTCAACTCTCCCATCAGCTGCTGGGTCACTCTGTCAGTGAGAAGAGTCACCCCCATGTTCTAGTCAATTCTTGATTTACCTTAGGGACAAAGGAAGAAAATCACCACACGGGCCATTCCGTGCTCATTTGTTGGAATACATGATAGTGCTTTTTTTTTTTTAAGAGAGAGAGGGGAAGGGAGGGAGAAAATGAGGGAGAAAAACATCGATCAGTTGTCCCTCACTGGGAACCAAACACACAACCCAGGCAAGTGCCCTGACTGGGAATCAAACCAGCAACCTTTCACTTTGTGGGACGATGCCCAACCAATGGAGCCTCATGGGTCATGGCCACGATGCTACTCCTTAACCTAAAACACCCCCTTCAGCTTCAGAGAGGGCTTCTGTACAGACATGGCAACACGACTGTTTGTAGGACAAACAAGGGTTAGAGCGCTGACCCATAGCACCCTCCCCCTTTCCTAAGTTTTCCCACTCCAAGTCAGGACTCGACTTACTCCCTCTTAGACTTAACCAAAAAAAAAACAGCCTAAAGCACAACTGGCCTCCTTCTACAAATTTGCTGTTTCACGGTTTCCCTAGGGCGGGGGTTAGCGAATTGGAAAAAAGGGTTTCTCTTCCAGTTTACTGATGCTGGAGTAAACCAAAGGATTTGGCTGAGCAGCGAAGAGGCAATTATGTCTATAATGCACTGAAAGCAAGATGTTTCCTCAAGAACTCCTGCAAAAGAAAGGGGGTGTATTTTACCTGTTTTAGCTGTGTGGAGGGTATATTTGGAAAATGATTCAACAAAGAGAACCAAACTCCTCCAGGTCTCAGATACAGAAAAGGAGCAGAGTTCAGTTCAAACTTGAGATAGGTTCCCTTTGGTTTGTGTTTCCTCTCCTGGCGGGAGGTCTGCTTTCCATCTCTGCAGAACAGGCTTCTGCTTCAGATGATTAAGAGCATGCCTTGCTGTCTGCTGCTGGCCCTGCTCAGGGCCTCACTTGGTAGAAATGGCTGGGGAAAACCCACCAGGGGACAACAAAGGCCCTGTGGGCTACCAAGTAGGGGTTCAGGGGGTGGCAGCTCATGGGTGGATCCTGATGGAAAGGGTAGCCTCAGCTAAAGCAGACAGACAGGTCAAAGACATTTGTAGAGAATGCTGGGCCATCGGAAACCATCCAGAGGACCAGTTTATCTGGGTCTGTTTCACCTGGTGACAGACAGACTGATGACCAGCAACAGCAAGGGTTTACAAGTCCCACTAGAGTAAAAAGCCAAGGGCACTTGGGCATTGAGTCAGATGGACCCAGATTTGAATTGCTATCCTGGTCTTTTGTTCTCACTAGCTGATAGATTTGGACTCACCATCTAACGTTGCTGATCCTTAGTTTTCTCATATGTAAAACAAGGGAAATGGTACCTGCCTTACAAGGCTACTCATGAAGATGAGATGAGATGACAGGATAAAGTGCCCAAGACAAGACCTGTCACACAGAAGTAACTCAATTTGCTAACATATTTTTTTTTGCTAGGAAAAAACCCAGTCCTGAAGGAGTTTATAATCTAGTTAGGCATACAAATTACATGGACATTAGCAAAGAAACAGCAGATGATCAAGCCCCAGATAGTGGGGTACAACTTTAAAGGTAGCAGTTCAGAAGTAACAAGATCTCTGATGGTCACAGCCATCAGGGAAGTCAATCTGGAGAAGGTGGGATGAGAGTAAATCCTTGAGAGCCAAGGAAATGCTCAGGCCAAGGTTAAAGAGTGAAGCCTAAAGGACCAAGTATAGCCAAGTCAATTTCTAAGAACAGGTAGAGGGAGAGTGGGCTTTGTAGGCCTTGTGCCAGGTGCTTGGGGGTACAATAATGAACAATGAGTCTTGGGGGTGGAACAAGCCATTTAAAAGGTTCTGTGATAGACTTCATACATTGCTGGTAGGATGTAAATTCGTATAACCTATAGGAAAGGAAATTTGGTAACATCTATCAAAAAAATGTAATTGCTGTTCAAGTACAGTTGTCTCTACTTTCCCCCTACCACTCTTCCCCGCCTTACCCACCCCCCAACCTCCAACCCTCAATCCAACTCCCCTTTGGCTTCATCCATGGGTTCTTTGTACAGACGACCCTTCTCATTCTTTTCCCTGTTATCCACTCCCCACTCCCCTCTGGTTACTGTCAGTTTGTTCTTTATTTCAATGTCTCTCATCATATTTTGCTTGCTTGTTTATTTTTTTTGATTAGGTTCCACGTATAAGTGAGATCATAGGGTATTTGTCTTTTACCACCTGGCTTATTTCACTTGCATAATGCTCTCCAGTTCCATCTATGCTGTTGTAAAGGGTAGGAGCTCCTTCTTTCTTTCTGCTGTATAGAATTCCACTGTGTAAATGTACCATAGTTTTTTGATTCACTCATTTACCAATGGGCACTTAGGTTGCTTCTAGCACTTGGCTATTGTAAATTGTGCTGCTATGAACACTGGGGTGCAAAGGATTTTTTGAAAAATTTTTAATGCATATATCCTTTGATCAAGCAATTTTCACTTATAGAAACTAATGATGTCCATTGATAATTTCATAGCAAAAGATTAGAAGTAACTATTTATTAAATAAAACCCCAATAATCTTAATTAACACTAATGGAACACTCCACTGAACAACAGAACACAATCATTTCAAGTGTTCATACCATATTTACCAAACTAGATCATATTCTGGGCCATAATATAAATTTCAATTACTTGTAAAAGATTCCAATCATACAAAGTAAGTTCTCTAATCATAACAGAATTAAATTGGAAATCAATAACAGAAAGATATATCAAAAATCTCCCAATACATATAAACAATAAATTTTGAAATAATCTGTGAGTCAAAGAGGAAATCGACATGGATATTGGAAAATATTTTAATCAAATAAAATATGACATATCAAAATCTGCAGGATGCAACTTACACAGTATTTAGAGGGAAATTTAAGGAATTAAACCCTTATGTAAGAAAAGAAAAATGGTCTCAGTCAGTGACCTAAACTTCTATTTTAAGAAACTGCAAAAAAGCCCTGGCTGGTGTAGCTCAGTGGATTGAGCACAGGCCTTTGAACCAGACAATTGCAGTTCGATTCCCAGTCAGGGCACATGCCTGGGTTGCAGGCCAGTTTCCGGCAGGAGCCAGTTCCCTGCAGGGGATGCACGAGAAGCAACCATACATTGATGTTTCCTTCCTCTCTCCTTCCCTTCCCCTCTAAAGATAAATAAATAAAATATTTTAAAAAAAACTGCAAAAAATACATCAAGTTAAACCCAAAGTAAACAGCAAAAAGGAAAAAATAAAGATAAGCACAAAAATCAATGAAAAAGAGAACATGAATAATGGAGATCAATGTAACTTTTAGTGGATCAGTAAAGCTGATTAGACCAATTGGGGAAAAAAAGAACAGAAGACACAAATTAGCAACACGAGCAATGAGAGAAGGGACATCACAATGGATACTGAAAGGATAACAGGGTGCATCAGGAGCAATGGTATGCTAATAACTCAGATGAAATAAAAGTTTCTTTGAAAGGAGAAAACTATTAAAACTCACTTAAGAAGTGGATAACCTTAATAGCCCTATTATCTATTAAAACAATAGAATTTGTAGTTAAAATCTTCTCCACAGACAAAACTTTAGGTCCAGATAACTTCAAGGTAAATTCCAACAAACATTTAAGAAAGAAATAATAGCAATTCTATACAAACATTAAAAAAAAATAGAAGACAAGAGAACACTTCCCAAATCATTCTATGAGGCTGGCATTGTTCTGACACCAAAATCAAACAAAGACATTGAAGAAAAGAAAATTACAGATCAATATCCCTTATGAAAACAGGTACAAAATTCATTAATTACTTTTAGAAAATTAAATCAAACAATATTTGAAGTATACTATAAACGAAATTTATCTCCAAATTGCAAGACCAGTTTAACACAGAAAAGTAATGTAATTCACTCTGTTAACAAACTAAAAATTTATCATCTCAATAGATATAGAAACAACATTTGATGAAATCCACATATATTCATGCCAAAAACTTTCAGGAACAAAAGGGAACTCTCTCAATCTGACAAAGAGCATCTGCAAGAAACCTGCAGCTAACATCATCCCTAATGGTGAGAAAGTAAATGCTTTTCCCTTAAGACTGGGACCTAAATCAAGAACAAAGCAAGAATGTCTGCTCTTATCACTTCTATTCAACGTTAAACTAGAGGTCCTAGGCAGTGCAAAAAAGCAAGAGGACAAAGAGTATACCAATTGGAAAAGAAAAGTAAAAGTGTCTTTCTTCACAGATAACAGCATTGTGTATGTAGAAAATCCTAATGAATCTACAAAAAAGCTACCAAAACTAGTGAGTGAACTTAGCAAGATTGCACAATACACCACCATTATACAAAAATTCAATGGATTTTATTTCCACATTTACTCTATTAGTGATTAACCAGGGCAGAAGGAAACTACTTGGGGTAATGGGAATACCCTATGACATGACTGAAATTTAAACAATAACACAGACAAGTGGGAGGATTTTACTGCAGACTGTATATTGGATAATATTGTATATTTAGGTTCAAGTTCTTGGGTGTGAAAAACAAAAGTTCCTGGGTGTGATCATGGTATTAAGAATACCATGATCATGGTATTATGATCATGTATAAGAATGTCCTTGCACAGGAGATATATACTGAAGATCTAGGGGTAAAATATCTTGGTGCCTGCAAATTACTTTCAAATGGTTTAGCAAAGTGTATGTGTGTACGAGTATTTAGAGAGAGATATAAAACAAATGTGGCTAAGAGTTATTGATAGGTGACTCTAGGTGAAGGGTATATATGTTTTCTTTAAATTTTTCTGGTTTTCAAATTTGAAATGTTTGAAAACGAAAAGTTGGAAAAATACCTAAAAAAAGAAATTTAAACACGAATGTAAACATAAAAATATAAAAACTGTAGGGAAAACTTTGACAAAGGGTGTATAAAACTTACACACTGAAAACTATGAAACATTGCTGAGAAAAATTAAGACCCAAATAAACAGAGAAATATATTGTATTCATGGATTGGAAGACTCAATATTTTAAGATGCAAATTCTCTCTAAAGTGACCTACTGATCCAATGGGATTCTAATTGAAATCCCAGCAGTCTTTTTAGTAGAAATTGACAAGCTGATTCTAAAATGGACAAGGACATGATTTCACTTATATGGGAGATCTGAAGAGCAAAACAAACTAACAATTGAAACAGACTCAGGCACAGAGAACAAACGGATGGTTACCAGAGTGGGGAGGGTCAGGGGACCATGTGAAAAGATGAGAGAGGGATTAAGAAGTACAAATTGATAGTTACAATGTATTCGTGGGGATGTAAATGACAGCATAGAGAAAATAGTCATAACTATGACTTAGTTACATAACTATCACATAGTCATATGATATGTATGTGGGTAGTCATAACATGGGTGCCTGGTTGGTACTGGAAATATCAGGGGGAACACTTTGTAAGTATACGATTGTCTAACCACTACGCTATACACCTGATACTAACACAAAATAAATATAAACTGAAATTGAAAAATAAAAAATTAAAATTAAAATGTATGTAGACATATAGTGGACCCAGAAGAGCCAAAGCAATTTTGAAAAGGAAGAAAAAAGTTGAAAACCTGTTGCCACTTGACTTCTTAGAGACTTCTTTCTTTTTTTTAATGTTTTTTTAAAGATTTTATTTATTTATCTTTAGAGGAGAAGGGAAGGAGAGAGGGAGAGAAACATCAATATACGGTTGACTCTCATGCGTCCCCTGCTAGGAACTGGCCTGCAACCCAGGCATGTGCCCTGACTGGGAATCGAACCGCAGTCATCTGGTTCGCAGGCCCAAGCTCAATCCACTGAGCTACACCAGCCAGGGTGAGACTTATTTCTTATAGGCTTACTATAAAGCTACAATAATCAAGGCAGGGTGATGGAGGTACAAAAATAGACATGTAGATCAATGCATACAATAGAATACCCAGAAGTAGATTCACACATGTACAATCAATTGATTTTTAACAAAGCTCCTAAAGTAATTCAAGGAATTCTTTTGGTGGGGGGGAATATTTTCAACAAATGGTGCTAGGACAATTGGGTATCCATATTTTTAAAAAATGGACTTTGATCCTTGTCTCACACCATGTACAAAACTAACTTACAATGGACCACAGACCTAAGTGTAAAAGCTAAAACTAAAAAAACTTCTGAGAAGCAAAGATAGGAAAATTCTTAGTAATCTTGGGTTTGGCAAAGATTTCTTAAACAGTACTCAAAATATGAAATATAAAAGAAAAAATTAATTGGACTTGAAAATTAAAAACTTCTGCTCTTCTAACAGTGCTAAGAAAATGAAAAGGCACAGCATAGATTGGAAAAATGTGCAAAACCTGTCTGACAAAGGAACTATGTCTAGAATATATAAAGAACTCTTATGCTTAAGTAATATAAACATAAGCAACCCAATCAAAAAATGGGTAGAAGATTTAAACAGACACTACACCAAAAAAGATACACCAATGGCAAATAAACACATGGGAATATATTTAACACTGTTAGTCACCAGAAAAATGTAAGTTAAAGCTGCAGTGAGATAACACTATATGCCCCCAAAACAGCCAAAATGAGAAAGAATGATCACAGAAAAGGTTGGGGAGGAAGTGGAGCAATGGGAACGTTAATGAAATGCTGCTGGGAAAGTATAAAATAATACGGTTTGGTGGTTTCTTAAAAAATTAAACATGTACCTCCATATCACCCTGCCATGTCCCTTCTAGACATTTACTCAAGAAAAATAAAAACACGTCCTCACAAAGATCTGTACTTACAAATGTTCACAGCAGTTTTAATTGCTCCAAACTGGAAAAAGTCAAAATGTCCATCAACAGGTGAACGAATAAACACTGACACAGTGGAATACTACTAAGCAATAAAGCAGGAGAAACATACAACATGCAACAACACAGATAAATCTCAGAAACATTATGCTTAGTAAAAGAAACCAGAAACAAAAGAATACACACACTACATTTCATTTAAATGAAATTCTAGAAAGACCAGTTTAATCTGCAGTGACAGAAAGCAAGTCAGTGACAGCACGGGGCAGGAGGGAACACTTGGGGGTAGTGGAAATATTCTCTAACACGATGGTGGTGGTGTTTTACATGACTGTATACACTTGTCAAAACTCAGAATTGTACCCTTAAAATTAGTAAAACTTATTGTAGGTAAATTCTATCTCAATAAAAAAGATGAGGCAGTTCTATCTGGTGCATAGGGAATAAACTTCCAAGTTTATAGTAAGTGAAAAAACAACCCAGGTGCAGAAATATATATATATATATAGTGGTCTGCTATTTGCAGGAAAAAAGAAAACACACACATACGGACAGACTTTATTTTCCATCATGCATTCTTGGACTTTCTGCCATGTACATTTGCTTAAAGATCACCGATGTAGGGAGGTACAGGGTGCTGCGGAAGTTCATGGGAGGAATATCTACCTCCCATTGGCGGAGAGTGCCAGTAAATGCATCCTTGACAAAGTTATGTCTAAGCTAAGACCTGAAGGACAATAAGGAGTCAGCCAGTGGAAGTGGGAAAGACGAAGAAGAGCATCTTAGGCAAAGGGCGTGATATGCGCAAAGAAAACAAGAAAGTGTGACACTAGGTAACTGCAGGATCGTTCTGAAGAGCTGGAACATGAAAGGACAAAGATGAGGTTGGGAACATAGGTTGGGCTAGGTTTTCATCTTGCCAGCTGGAGGTCAGCAATTTTTTTTCAACAAAGGGCCAGATAGTAAGTATTTTAGACTTTGTGAGCCAAGAGGCAAAATCAAGCCTAGACTGTAGATACAAGAAGAGAAAAAATTAATTACTATAATTTTTACTGATAAAATTCAAAATATAATAATTGAGTACAATACTTTGTAATACAGGCTTCTTGTGAGAATAATGAAATTCTTTTTTGGTGGGGGAACTAACATTTCACTTACTGGGCTGCACAGGCAGCGGCCCCCTCATCAAAACTGACTGCAAATGCTCACCTGTTACTGCGGATCTGCAGGGAGGTTTTACGAGCTGCGTCTTTGAAAATGGCCTTTCGCACAGATAAGCACTGTCAAATATCGATAGCAGTTCATGAGCATATGATTTGAATTGGGCACATTCATCACTTAGAAGGTATTTTTAGAATTCTACTAGATTGTTCTATTGATATTTGCCTTTTTGACTGTCATTACATCGGAGATTAATCACTTCCCATTGAAAGCTTAGGTGGAAGCTCCTCAACTGCACAGTTAGCGGAATTCTGAAATATGGAAATTCCCTTTGCACTTGCATCCACATTGGAAAAAACACTGGAACTATAGTTTCAGCTAGAAGATACTTCCCTTGAACTTTCTGTGGGAATGAAGATCCTGCTTCTTATTTTGACTTCTGCCAACACGGGAAATACATGAAGCAGCTTGACATTACTTGTGATTCAAAGAACATTAGTCATAGTTGAGATTATTTCACCACAATACAAGTTTCACAAACAAGCATTGTTTCACCTTGTAATTTTAGGTTTAATTTGTTGATAAATATATGGAGTCTGCAGGAAAAGCTAAATTCGAAAGCCATGTAGGTTTGATAATAGTAGTGGAGGACCATTTTTCTCCTTCAGAAAAATTTCTATCTCAGCTCTGAGCTAAAAAAAAACCACAATAAAACTTTACTACATTAAGCCATCAAAATGCTGTATATAGCCCTGGCTGGTGTAGCTCAGTGGATTGAGCACGGGCCTGCGAACCAGAGAATCGCAGTTCGATTCCCAGTCAGGGCACATGCTTGGGTTGCAGGCCAGTTTCCTGCAGGGGCTAGTTCCCTGTAGGGGATGCACAAGAAGCAACCATACATTGATGTTTCTTTCCTCTCTCCTTCCCTTCCCCTCTAAAAAGATAAATAAATAAAATATTTTTAAAAATGCTGTATATAGAAGTTCACACATTCAGCTCTTATATCTGACAAAAATTCACAGAACTGTCAATAGTCAAGTTTCCAAGAATGTGTATGTCTCTCTCTCTCTCTCTCTCTCTCTCTCTCTATATATATATATATATAGAGAGAGAGAGAGAGAGAGAGAGAGAGAGAGAGAGAGAAGTATCTAGCTATAGTATACACATTATGAAGTTCACTGTTGACACTACCGGTTAAATAACACATGATAGATTAAAATATTTTCCTCAAAGTACCTGCCAATGAATGTATAATACAATTAATAATTATAGGCTTTAAACACCTTTTACATTTTCATAAGTTTTGTAAATTTGCCCAACTAAGCCTTTTTCTGCTCCACACATATTTTTGCCACACATATCATTAGTTATAACACATCTTAGCAGATTCCATTGTGGAGTGTACTGAATAAGAGTTTTCTCCACTATCCTCACCTGTAATTCTCCACAGAGACTATTCTTAGAGGCTAATTCTTTAGTCACTTCAAACTTGGCGTCGACCCCTTGAATGAACAATAATAACTGGCCAGTATCATTAACATCTGTCAACTCATCATGAGCCAAGAAAAACCTCTTGGGATCATTTGTCTTGTCTTTTAATTTACTGTTTATGTTGCTCCGAATGTCGTCAGCATTTTGAACAACTATTTTTGCCGAAAGGCTAACAGTCCTAAGTGAGTTTATTTTCTCTGGACATATTCTTTTGTTGCTACAATCAAACACAATTTAATTAACTTGCCACTTGTAAACAGCTTTCCTTGCTTTCCTAACAAATGAGCCACTCGGAAACTTAACTTTGGTTGCGGTCTGATTTTTGTTTTTTATTTTTGTGAAGAAATCCTGCTGGGGCGAGATATCCCATTTGAAATTTTCTAGTTTTTCTAACCATCGCTTTCCTGTGAGTTGGGAGTATTATGACAAACGTTTAGTTTGGCAATGTTGATGTATTTTGCGTTCTTTTAGCATAGCTATAGTGTCATTGGGTAATAAACAATTGTCACTTAATTTGACAACAAAATAACCCCCAGCTCACTGTGGCCTCAAAAGCAAGGCATTCAAAGTTCACTTTCTTCTTCTTTTCTTGTTTTGACGTGAGTGTTTACTGGCAGCAAAGAATCAAATGCCACAGTACAACAGTGGGCACATCACTTGAAACAAGGTCAAGCTGGAGGTGCATTGCTGCGCTTTGCGGGGCAGCAGCGCAGAGCGGCGACAGCGTCATACACGGTTCTTATCGCAGCCACGCAGCTCTGCCGCCACGGAGAAAAACACCCACTGACACTGCGTGAACAAAAGGACAGGCTATGCATTCCTAAAAACTTCATGGCACTAACATTTAGATTTCATGAAATTGTCACATGTCAAAATATTGCTCTCTGATTTTTTTCAACCATAAAAATGCATAGGCAAGAAAATGAAATAAAAGGGGTCCGGATTAAAGAGGAAGAAGTAAAATTATCTCTATTTACACATGACAGGATCTCGCATATAGAAAATCCTAAGCAATCCACTACTAGAATTTATAAACAAGTTCAGCAAGTTTACAGGATATCAGACACATATGTATCCATCTCTCTCTCTATATAGATATGTACGTATATGTATGAGATATATACTGAATAGATATATATTTGTTAGAATATATACAATAGTATTTCTATTCACTTGCAATAAACAATCAAAAATGAAACTAAGAAAATAATTTCATTTATAATAGCATTAAAAAGAATAAAGCTCTAGGAATAAATTTAACAAATGAAGTACAGAACTTAAACTCTCAAAATTATGTTGAAAGAAATTAAAGATCTAAACAAATAAAAACATCTTATGCTCGTAAATCAGAAAACATAATATTGTTGAGATGACAAAATTCCCCAAATATATAAAGAATGCTTACAATTTAATAATAAAAAGATAAACGACTCAATTTTAAAATGGGCAAAGGAAAACTCAACAACAACAACAAAAAACCAAACAACTTGATTAAAAAATTGGCAAAGGACATGAATAGACATTTTGCCAAATAAGACACATGAATGGCCAATAGGCACATGGAAAGATGTTCAACATCATTAGTCATTAAGAAAATACAAATCAAAACCAGGAGACACCACTTCATACTGAAGAGGATGGCCAGAATACAAAAGACAGGTAATGACATGTGCTGGTGAAGACGTGAAGAAATTGGGAACCCTCACATACTGCTGCTGATAATGCAAGGTGGTTTGCCTGCTTTGGAACACAGTCTTGTAGTCCCTCAAAAGGTTAAACACAGAGATGCCATAAGACCCAGCAATCCGACTCCCAGGCGGATATGTACTCAAGAGAAATAAAAACACATGTCCATATAAGAATTCACATACAAATGTTCATAGGAGCACTATTCACAATAGCTAAAAAGTAGAAACACCCAAATATCTATCAACAAATGAATAAATAAAATGTGGTGCATATGCACACATATTTTGGCAACAAGAAGGAGCAAAGTACTGATGCATGTTGCAACATGAACAAACTTCTGAAAACATTAAAGACGCCGGTCACAAAAGACCATATATTGCCTAATTCCATTTACGTGGAATATCCAGAATGGGTAAATCTACAAAGAATGAAGCTAGATAGGTGGTTGCCTAGGGCTGGGGGTGATGGGAGTGACAGAAGGCTAAAGAGTGCAGGGGTTTTGGGGAGAATGACAAAAATGCTCTAAAATCGATTGTAGTGATAGTTGCACAACTCTGTGAGTACATTAAAAACCATACAAACTTTAAAGGGTAAACAGTATGGTATGTGGACTTACCTCAACAAAGCTTGCTGGGACATTCCAAAAACAGAGAGCAGGCTCCTTTTCTGGGGGCAAATACTCTCCATAGCCAAGACTGAACTGGAGTCCAATAGTTCCACTGCCCCGGACCCCTGGTCACATCCAACCTCAGGGGTCCCACATATCAACCCTTTTAGAAATGAGGAAGAAGTTCGGCTTTGGCCTTCCTAAGAGAACTAACCTGAACAGACCCCCGCCCCCTGCCAATTGTCCCCCCAACAGAGATCCACTCCGCAAATCATGGCTACCATCACTTTGATTATCACTGCCACCATTCCAGTCCACCATCTCGGTCCCTGTCCCAGTCTCCATCCTGACTCCCAGCACAGGCCACATCCTGGGCAATAGCAGCTTCCATGTGTTGGGCACCTGCGACATTGTCTCTGATCCTTACTGCCAACCTGCATACCAAGGAGTCTGGACTTCATACTGAGTGTTATGGTTTTAATCATTATAACTAGAAGGTCATACCTGCATTTTAAGATTTACTCTGTAACGTGGAGAATAAATGTGAGACTGGAGTAGACCAGTTGGCAGGCTGTTGTGGTAATTCCAGGTGACATAAAGGGGAAGAACAGCCAGGATGAAAAGAACTGGTACAACTGTAAGAGACATTCAGCAGGTGGAACATAGAGAGCCTGATTCCGGATTGGGCAGCGGGGCTAAGATAGAGGCTAGAGTCCGGATACCTTCAGCACAGGCAAGTTCAGCAGCCAAGAGTGGCTGTCTCCCAGGAACTCTCAAGGTCTTTGAGTAGATGACCCTTGAGGCTCCCCAAACCAGATCACTCAAGGGTCTAGCAACAGGATTCCTCAAAGACTCATCACATAGGCATTTCAGTGAGGAATGAGACTGATAGAATTAATTTGACCCCCATAGAAAAGGTCTCCTATTTTTCCTTTGCTTTCTAGAGAAAAAGGAACCCTTTACTATGGATACCAAAGGATTTCCAGGAGGCCTAGTCTTCTTTCTACCAAATTTCTGTTATTTCTAGCTTTTTATCAGTCCTTAAAAATCCTTCAATCCATTAATCCCACAGCTATCTGACGGCCCTGCTAGGTACCAGGTATGATACACTGTGTTAGGCTGAAGGGCTCAGAGATGGTCTCCCTCTGCGCCCAGCACATCCTACTCTCAGGAAAGGACACCAAGCTGGTTTTCACTGCAGCACAGATGAGTGGTGTCTTAATGTGATCTTCCTTTAAGGGGAATTTGAATTAAATTTTTTTCTTATCTCAAAAGCAACTCATGGATAAATACAAATAAGACATAAAAATTACAAGAACTTCCACAACCTAAAGACAATCATTATAGACACATTGACCTTTCTCTTGCCAGACTTCTATGCTATTTCTTTGTTCTCTGCTTGCATTTTATGTTAACTAGGGGACTTAAATTTTACTTAAGAAGAGCGTCTTAGGATAAAAAATGACCCCAATGTGGCTGCTGTTTGGTGCAGAGAGCTTTCTCAAGCCCTCACAAGTCGCACCTCTAAGGCTACCACATACATGGTTGTTTCTAAAGAAGGCCCTGCTGGATGCCTGGCCATGGGTAGGTGTTAATATTTACCAGCTTCCTCTACGCAAGCTCTGCCCACTTTGGTTTTGGACTACAAAAAAGAAAAGTAACATACAACCTCAAAGTCAGGGGAGGGGCTGGTCGTGGGGTGAAGTCTCCCAAAAAGCAGCTGGAATTGCTACGTTCTTTGCATGGCTCCTGCTTCTGTCTAAATACCAAACCACTGCTAGGACTGGGCGCATCCGTGACAGAGACAAGTGAAAATCTGTTAAGAGAATGATGTTCCAGACTCGTCCTAGGGGAGACTGATTCAAAGGATTATTTCAAAGGATCATTAGTAGCAAAAGAATTTCAGGCTCCCCAGGGTAGAGTTGCCTTTGAGCCAGGCTGTTTCAACACTTCTAACATGTCCCCTAGAAGGTCAGTTGGAGTGAGCCACACACAGAGACCAAACTCCCAATGCCAGGGACACAGATGGTCAATGCTGGCCCCATCTCTGTCTGGCTGAAACTTCGTGATGAGAGAGAGCTGGGGAGTCTGCCCATCCCTTGGGAGCTGGGTTGTAGACTCTAATACGTCCCTCACACCCAGGGCCAGGATATGCCTTCTGTACAGCATTTAGCTTCTTTCTAAGTAGAAAATTCTTGATGCCAAGAGAGCCAAAATCTTTCCGTTCCCTGAAGCCTGAGAGCCCCTTCCCATGCTCAGCTCTTTAGGAAGGTGCTGGTCCCAAAGCTCAGCTGTGACCTACTCTGTCCTGGGGAACTGAAGGCATGGTCCTGGATGTCCCCAGGCAGATTTCTGGGGCAAATACTCTCTACAGCCAGGAGTGAACCAGGGTTTACACAATCTCACTATATTTGACATCGGCTATATACAACCTCAAGGCCCCCACCTACCAACCCTTCTGGTGGTGGGAAACAAGTCCAGCTCTGGACTTCCTGAAAGACCCAACCTGAGTGGACCCCGCCTGTCCCCCAAACAGTGATCCACTTCACAAATCCTTGTCACCATCACTTTATCACTGCCACTATTCTAGCCCCTGTCCCAGTGACCATCTGAGCTGCATCCCAGCTGCTAATCTAGTCAATATCCTGGCCACTGCTGCCAATAACACTTCTAACACATCCATTATTGAGCCTCTGCTATGTTGTCTCCAATCCTCACTGCAAACCTGCAAATTCACTGATGAGGAAACTGCAGTTCCACAGTGTTGGGTCACGGCACGGAGAAGAGGTAGAGCTGGGCTTGCAATCTAGTTTGGATGATCCCGGGTCTGTGTTGTTCCCAGCCCCACTGCTGCCTCCCGATGGTGGGCTAAACTCTAGATACAGACTATGAGGAATAATGGACAAATATGCTGGCTATATGACCTTAGGCAAGTCACTTACCTTCACTGTGCTTTACTTTCATCTCTATAATGGCAATTTTCTTTGAGGCACTGTTTGTGTATGCCTGCAATTGCATCTGTGTCTCTGCTTTGGAATGAGGAGAGGTAGGGGTAAGGCTGTCACTCCTGCCTAGGGCAGACAACAACCGGGGCTACCACTGGGATCTAGTCAGTCATGGTCAGGCTGGCGGGCGCCTGTTCACCTCCTGCTGACCCTCTAGGGTGCCGCATTCTTTGGTCAGGAAGATGGGCCCTGGAAAGGCAGTTGGAATGTTCCATCTTCTGGAAGCCTTTGGAGGGCTGATGGAATGATAAGGCAAACATAGTGGCCTGGGCTCTGCGGCTCTCTTCTTCCCTCTAATGAGGTTCCTTTTGCCCCACAGCCACGGAAAGCTCCCAAGTCTCCCAGATGCCTCCCTGCTCCTTCTGCTTGTCTTTCATCCCACACCACCCAGTTTTCTCAACTCTTTATTGTGTTTTGGAGACCTTAGTCCCCAGGTCCTTGACCGACCAGGCAAGAAATCCACAGGTTACAACACAGCGACTTCAGCTCAGCATCCCCTTGCTGTACATCATCTCCCAGCTCACCCTGACAGTCCCACCTAGCCTAGCAGGAAGGCCAAAGTTCATAGCCTCAGGTGTCTATAGCATCCAGTGGCCAGGAAGGAGGACCTGTGCATGGGTAGAGGCATTCACCAGCTAGGTTGCCAGGAACGCAGCATGGTGTAAGGACATATAATTCACAGTCAATCAGACTAGGCTTAGAACTCTGGCTCTGCCTTTTCCTAGGGCAAGAGGTTGAAGTACACCTTTCTGAGCTACACTTTTCTCCTGTGTAAAACAAATATAATAATATTACCTTGCAGGTAGTTGTAAGGATTAACCAAGGTATATTTAAAGAGCCTAGCTCAGTGCCTGACACACAGTTGGCACCTAATAAATGCCGGTTTCCTTTCCTTCCCTGGGCCTCCTACCCAGCCTCTGCCAATACCAATGGGCAAATCGGGCAGACCACATCTCAGTTATTTGAGGAACCAGGGCTCAGCGGACATATCTTTCGTCCTTTCAACTGTGCAAGCTGTGGACTACGAAAGGTGGGGGAAAGGAAAATGAGGCAAGGTGAGAAGCAGAAGGGTGCAGAGGGGCACCTCAGCGTGAGACAGAAGAGCTTGTGTGGCTTCGGGCCCTGAGCACGCCTCAGAAGTGCAGCTGGCACCTGGGCGGCTTGGGGAAGAGGTCAGGTAGGCTCCAGATTCAGAGCCTGGTTTCGGGTAGGTCATTACCATTGGTTTGTCCAGGCTGGAAGCAGGAAATCTGATGGTTACATACCTCTGCAGATGTGTCCCCATGGCCTGCCTGCCCCACTACAGTGCAGGGGGAATACCTGCACCAAGGCTGTGCTCCTCTTGGAGGGCCAGATGACCTCAGTATGATCAAAGAGAGGGGGGCAGGGGTGTGTGTGTGTGTGTGTTTGCGCACACGTGCACAGAGGAGGCTGCAGGCCTGAGTTTGGAGGGATGCAACATCTGGCCAGCTGTGAGCCTCAGCCAGATGTGCGCCCGCCAGATGTAGGGCAAGCTCCCCTGGGTGGGGGCTGCACAGGCGGGAGTCATAACCTCATATGTGCAGCCTAATCCTGAACATATTACTCTGGAGTATGTGCACCTTCAACAGCACTGCCATAAAAAAAAAAGTCCCTCAATAAAGAGGAGAGGAAAGAGCAAGGCCCAGAGTGCTGTCTGTGGGCCTCTACATACTTTCTGGGGCAGGGGCCAGCCTGGGAGAGAGTGTGGGCAAACACTTAATCCTAGGCCCTAGCAGCGCATGTGCTTGTGAGGGGAGGATAGGGGGCTGAGTTGGAGAGGTGTCTCTCATCCCATAGACAGAGCTACTGAAAGCTCAAAGTTATGGTCGTGGTCAAAAAGAGCCTTTGTGACTGAGGTCAAATGTTTAATGGACCTGGGGGAAAGGGGCGCCTGAGTCTAGGAAGAGCTAGAAGTGAGCCAGCAATCAACTCCGGGCCCCTTTCTGGGGTCTTCCTGAAACTAGGTATTCTGGATGCTCCAGGCAGGGAAAGCACTAGAATATCTGTCTACTCCTCCCCTCTCCACTGTCCTCACTCTCAGCACCCCCAGCCCCCATCCGGAGAGAACCGGAGCCAGCCACAGAGATGCAAAGCCAGGATATCAGTGCCAGGCTGCCTTTACTACCTGGGGGCATTGGGCCTGGCTCCAGCCAGCTTTTCAGGAACATTGACATCAACATCGTGGGGGTGGTCACAGCAGGCTTCCTGGATGGAGGATAGGGGGCTTTCAAATGATAAGAGGAATTTGACTAGATGATGAGAAGAGGACAGCAAAGGAGGGTGTCAGGCCCTGAGAAGCTGAGACAGAGAGGGAGAAACAAAGGAAGAATGAAAGAAAAAAATCACATGAGAACCAGACAGACCTCAGAGCCCATGGACCCAAGCCCTTTATCTGACAATAGAGAGGAAGAGAAGAAAGAGGTGTGCTTAGCAGGAGGGAGCTGTGAGAGGGATCCCCAACAATGGGCTTACAGGCACTTGGGGAACCCTGACACCACCCCACACAGCTTCTCTGCTCTGGAAACCCAAAGAGAGCCAGGAAGAAGGGGCCCAGGTTGAGGGCAGGTAGAATGTTCACTGGGAAGGAAGGGGAGGTGGTGGCTGGAAGCTGATGAAGAATGGGACCCAGAGAGGGGTGGGAGACATGCACGAGCCAGCAAGGAGCTGGGCTGTCCATGTCCTCTCTCTCTACTTCCTACAAGTTTGAGGCAAACACAACTGCTTCTCATTAGCAAAAGTGACCGTGGAGGAGAAATCCAGCCCAGCCAAGGTCATGGTCATAGCCCTGAGCAGCCAGCCTCAGCCAAGCCAGAGAGGGGCAGGCTGGGGCCCCAGGAGACCTGCAGCTGCTGGCCAGCCCTGGGGTCCCCGGGCCACCCATGTCAGCACCTATCCTGGGCAGTGATGGCAGGGAAGGACTGAAATGGCTGGAGGAAAAGAAAAGGAAGGTAGCTGTGTTACGTCAATACCTTCCTTCTGGCCTTCTTGCCTGTTTATTTCCTTCTGAATTCATTTATCAACATCTTGGCCAAATCCGACTCTGCCAATACCCTGCTGAGAAAGGGGCAATGGCTTCCTAACACCTAGATTAAGACAAACTTCTTCTGAGCCCAAATCTAAAGGTTCTCTGTGATGTGGCCTCCGACCTTCATCGGCTTTCACTCCCATGGCTCCCTACACCGAACCCTCTGCGCTGGCCAACCTCAGTGAGGTCCTCACGCACTTCCTGCCCAGCCCCTCTGTGTCTCTGCTCACGCCGTTTTCTTCACATAAAATGCCTTTTCGTCCGGACCAACTTATTATTCCCCTTTTACATTCCACTTATCTGTAAAATCGGAAGGGTAATAATGCCTACCTCATAGGGTTTTTGTAAGGATAAAATTAGAAAGTACTTGGAACAGAGCCTGGCACACAATAACGTTAGCTATTTGCGTGGCTATTATTGTTCTATTCACTCTCGTTCCATCTGAGCCCAAGTTCCACCTTCTCCATAAAGCATCGGCTCTGTATCTACCCACCCATGATTGTCGTCTCCCCACTTCTCTCATTTAGCAGCTCAGCTCACTTCTGTTCAAACAGAGTCCGCGGGGCAGGCGCCCTGCACGGTGCTAGTCATCATGCTGGGCATGATGGGCACGAGACAAGTATTGTCTTGCCCTCAAAGAGCTTACAGCCTGGAGGGAATCAAACAAGAAAAAGACAGTTATAAGAGGGCATGCAAGTGCTGGGCTCAGAATTCCTATGCACAGAGTGCCATGGGAGCACAGAGGTAAGACCAGCACTGAGGATCAGGGAAGGCTTCTTGGAGGAGGTGATAAGTAAGTGGGCATCTGCAAGCTGAGTAGAAGTCAGCAGAATGGAGTGAGGGAGAGGAATTGAAAACAGCAGGAACAGCGTGAGGGGAGGGGAAAGGTGATGGATTTGGAAACCACTGTGAGCTCAGTAGGGTTAAGAATGAACTGTGAGGAGGGATGGTGAAAGCTGAGGCTGGAGAGGTTTGGCAGGAGTGAGATCTGGAAGCTGGAACTAATGCTGGGGCTGAGTCCTGTGGGCAATGGGGAATCATGGGAGGGGCTGTGCTGCTCACTTTGGCCCTTAGTCTACGTGTCTGGAACTATTTTTAACTGTTTCACATCTGTCAGACTTGTCTCTCAGGAGATGTATAATCTGATGCCTTTTCATGTGCCTTTGTTAATGAGGTAGGATGCAAATAAGTAGATAATTCTTAGATGCTTCTTGAAGGCAGACTGCACTGGATTGTGCATGGAGCAGGGGCTGAGCACACGCATGGGGCCAGGTGGTATTTGAGGGGTGCTCTACACTCAGTGGGGGAGGACCTAGGCCAGCACCCAGCCACAGGCAGCCTGGGGACAAACCACTTGAATGGCCCAATACTCAGTTTCTTCCCCTATACACTGAGGACCACACCACCTGTCTACCTGCCTACCACGAGTGAGGATGCAGGTGGAAGGAAGCAAAGGTGCCCGAAGGAAAAGCAGAGGCCGAGACAGAGAGAGGAAGGCTGAACCCAACAGCAGAGCTCACTGTGGAGGCTGAGGAAGGGATCCCAAACCAAGAAAAACAAGAAATAAATGTGGTCTCTCAGCAACTCCCCCACCCCATCCCTGGTGCCTTCTCTGTCCATTTCCCTCCAGAACGTGGGAATCACTACCAACCCTGGAAGCCACCCTTTCCCAACACATACTGCAGTAATTGGGGACTTGAAGGTATCAGGTTAGAAGGCTCCAGGGTGTCCCTGTCCTGACCAGTTAGCACCTCCTTTAGGAAGTCTTCCCTGACCCCCCACTCACAGTGCTCTCCTCCATCGCTGACTTTCGCATTTCCATGCAGCATTTCCATTCATGAAGCACAGGACCGTGACTTCCCTCTAAGGACTCCAGACCTCAGAGGACCCCTCCCATCCTCAAGACTCTAAGATCCTTGAGGGCAAGGTCTGGTTGTTGCCCCTCCACCATCTGCCATGGTCCCCAGCACAGGCTTCCCAAAGGTGCTGGGTGCTGGTTCCTGCTCCTTCCCCTTTGAAGCTGAGGAAGAGGATCTGAGAATCTGGATGGGCTAGAGCTGGGTCCCAGGGATGGAGAATGGGAGGAGAGAGCCTTGTTTGACATACACCCACTCTGCTTTCACCAGGCAAGAGCCATAAGCTGGGAGCAGCGCCTTCGTAGCTGCCAGATGAAAAGGCTTAAGCAGCTGGACAGCAATGGCCAAAATCCCAACTGGCAGGATGTTCAGGTTCCTGGAGGCTAGGTGATGGGGCAGGAGGGGAGGCCAGCAACGGTCCAATAAGAAACTGAAGTGTAGGGAAGTTCTAGTGCCTGACAACGGGTCTAAGGCAAGGCTGCACTGCAGGAAGCTGCCCGAACCCCTCCCCAGCTTCATGGAATAGGGGGTGTGTCCAGAGCAGAGAAGCGCAGATGAAATACGGGTTACCGTCTAGAGAAGACAAGGTCTGCCAGACAGTGTCACCACACGGCCTTCTCCCTGAAGCAATCAGGGCAGGCCTCATCAGCACTTTGAAATAAGCATCTGGCTGGTTCCAGATGTGGAACCAGATGTGAGAAAATGACATCCTGGCATTGGCTGGTTCATTCCCTACTCTCCAAGCTGGCAGGGCTTTCTCAAGGTCTTTCTGTCCGTGTCCCTGCTGGCATACCTCCCGTGGTCTCATATGCCCAGCTGCGGGACTCTAGTGGCTGGCCAAGGGGCTCCTCAAGTCTGGTTTCGGTCCATCCCAGAATTCATTTATTCCCTCGTTCCACTGAGATGAAAGCGAACTGGTCACCATCCCCCAGGCAAAAATTGTGTGTGTGTGTGTATGTGTGTGTGTATGTGTGTGTGTGTGTGTGTGTGTGAGAGAGAGAGAGAGAGATCCCTGGCCCTGAAAGGGGCATTGGAGAGGATGCAGCCCCTCCCACCTGCTATCCAGGTAAGAAAGTCAAGAAGGAGGGAGAGGTCTGCCAGGGGCACTTAGGGAGCAACAAGAAGTGGACCTAGCAGACTTAGATCTGAGGCATCAGGTTTCCTGTGTTCTTTCCACACTGCCACCTCCTCCCCCCATTCCACCCCTAAACCCGCCTAGCTCCCTGTTTCCTGGGTTGAGGCTTTCACTGTCAAGCGCTGTAGGTGTTGATGTACAGACGTCAGAGGGAAGAGGTGCAATTGAAAGAAGGCATGTCCTCTTCCAGTTTGGATAAATCAGGATTAAGAAGACTTTGAAAAAAGCCAAGCGGGATTTGGGGGGAAAGGCAGATGATAAAAGAGAGGCCCCCCTAAGCACTGGTTTCTGAGGGATGGAGCTCAGGCCACGTGGCCTGAGGGGGGAGTGCCCTTTCTCCCCTAAGGGAGTGCCCTCCATTTCCTGTGAGGACCTGAGCCCTCATGCCTTCATTCCTCAGGGGCTAGCCCTTCTGGACTCTCCCCACGGGGGCACCTGGGACTCCAGACTCTAGGCTTTACGGTTCCTCCCGGCCCTGACTGGCATAACTCAGTGGGTTGGGTGTTGTCCCACAAAGCAAAAGGTCACTGGCTCAATTCCCAATCAGGGCACATGCCTGGGTTGCAGGTTTAGTCCCTGACTGGGGGTGTGCAAGAAGCAACTGATTGATATTTCACAAACACATTGATGTTTCTCTCTCTTTCTCCCTCTCTTCCCCTCTCTCTAAAAATAAATAAATAAATATCTAAAAAAAAATTGAAAAGGTAGTTCCTGGAACTTTCCTGGGACAAAGAGCTCAAAGGTAATCTTTTCAAAGACCAATTCATTTCATCTTACAAAGCAGTACAAGGCCTGACTCTGACTGTGCCCAGTCTCAGTCTCTTAGTCTGTGAAACAGGTACAGACAGCCCAGGGTGGGAGAGGAAATGGTCAGCATCTTCGAACAGAGCATGTGGCCTCCTAGACCCTGAATCACTCCCACGAGGACTATGGTCCCAAGACTCAGGATCTACCCTGGCTTCTCAGGATGGGCGGCTGTATAGGGCAGTGAACTGGCAAGTAGAAAAGAGCGTGGGGTTTTTCAAGCATTGATGATTTTCTGAATTCAAAACCTCATTTTTTGCAGCACATATTGTATAATTCCTTCATAAAGATTAATTACAGCCAAGTGTGAAGTCTTTGGAGTTGTCTGGGAGTTACATGAGCTGAAAAAGAAAACATAACTATGTTGTTTCTTTTCTAAATAGAAAAAGGCTTTTTTTGGGTGGATGTTTGCAATACTTACGAACAGCTGAGGGGGGTTTTACTCTATCTTTCCAAAAATCATCACTCCAGGTCATGACCAAATATGGAAAAAATGACCAAAAAATAAAAATCCCCAAACCACAAACTTTTCAGAAAGTTACAAATAGTTGAAATAGAAGCACGTAATAGAAACGGCCCATGGCCTTGCCTAGTTTAATTTCCCTGCATTTCCTGCCCTCCCCGACCACTATTCATGTCTGTGAGGTGCCAGGCATCTCTCAAGAGACTGTCCCTTCTAGGCATCCTAGAGCCAAGGTGCCAGACACAGAACTGCATTATCATCCTCACTTCACAGGCGAGGAAACTGAGTCCCATCAGAGGCTTAAGTGACTTGCCCCAAGGCCCCATAGCCAAGCTATGGCAGAACCAGATCCCCAAGCTGGCTTTTACCGAGCTGTCCCGATTCCCCAGAAATGGTGCAGGGCAGACCAGGGAGGGGTGGGTGTAATGGGTAATGGGCAGCAAATATAAGGAAACAGAAAGAGACTAGACTTTGGGTGTTGAACACACAATTCAATATACAGATATTAAATTATAATATTGTATACCTGAAATGTACATAATGTTGTTAACCAATGTTACTTCAATAAAAAGTTATGCACACAAATACCCAATGAAGGGGAAAACATTAACAATGCAACATTAAGTGAGTAAAACTGGAAAACAAAAAGAAGCCGCCAGTGGCTGGGCCTGAGTCATGCACAGCACAGAGAAAAGGGGGGCATTACAGAGGAGAGGGTGCGGGCTTGGAGAGAGACAAAGACTTCTTCCCTGACTCGGAAGGGTAGGGCAGGAGGCTGTCATGGAAGAATACACTGACTGTGCCAGCCACTGGCCCAGGTAGCTCGGGAACCCCCTGTCCCGCTCCTGGACAGCAGGAAACGGTAAGCAGGGGTTGGTTGTACCGCGCCCTTCCCCTAGGTCCCAGTCTCTGATTCCCCAGAAACTATGTCAAATCAGGAATCTTCTCCACAATGTCCCTATAACCGAGGTCCAGGCCAAGGCTTCTGAGATGTTGTTCCCCAGACCAGTTTTCCCCAAGGAGGGAGAGAGATAGAAGGGGTGCTGGGCTCTCTTTTCCTCAGAGCGGAAGCATAGGAGTCTGCCCTAGGTATGGTCCAGAGCAGGAATTTGATGTTGAAGTTCAAACTCTGGCACCAGACAACTGGGCCTTGAATCCTGACGCAAACACTTGCTAGCTCTCTGATCTGAAGGTCACTTAACTTTGCTGTGACTCAGTTTTCTCATCTGTGAGTGGAAATAATATCTGTGCCTGTGTCTTCTGGTTCATAGTAAGTGCTATGGAATCTGTGGCTGTTCTTACTGTTGTTATCTGCTCCATATTGGCAACTTACGGAAGAAAGAATAAACAAGTGGATACCTAAGAACCCAGAACCCACTTCCTAAGTTGGATAGAACCTACCCGCTCCCAGTCTCCCGCCGGCTCCTCCTTGAGCTCTGAAAAAGTTGCCAGGCTCGTCTGGGCCTTGGTCTCTCCATCAGTAATATGGGGATAATAGAGCCCTTTGCTGTTCTATCAAGTTCTTTGAGAGGCTCGGATGAAAGGGACCAGCAGTGGGGTGAGATGCTGCTATTACAGCTAATGACAGAACCGCACGCTCATAAGCTGCTGCCCAGCTCTGACTCAGGCTGTTTACGGTTCCAAGCCTTGCTCGTGGCGAGGGGGGCGGGAGGTGCTGAGTGGGTCTGCAGTTGGGGCAGAGGGGGAGCCTGGGCCGGTGTCCTCACCTGCCCTACTGCAGTTGGTACGTCTCTGTGACCTGGACGCCTGCAGGGCTTCCTCTCTCTGGGCCGAACCCCTCCTGCCCTGTCTCCCTGAGAATCCCAGCACCTCTTACCCCCACGCCTGCCCCCTCTCCTTCCCTCCTGCCAGGACTCCGGCTCCAGCCCTGCGTGTGACACATCACTCCAGAGGACAATCAAGTCTGTTTAGAAACATGTGGAAGCCATGGTCTTAGGCTGCTGCAGCCAGAAGAATAAAACATTCCTCAAGGCTAGGCCCTCCCTCTCCCACCAGCCCAGGGACAGTGGCCCAGAAGGGGACCATCCACATGGGGATGGACTCTGTCTGTGACCTCCACATCTGGTCTGATGCTGCAGTCCCCCCCCCCCCAGCCCACCCCGGGGAAGCTTCTCATGGGAGGTTGACCAGGGAAGGGAGGCTTTGGTAAATAAGCAACCCTTCCAGAAGGCCATACTGGACCTCCTGTTTCAGATCACCTGCTCAGTGTCTAGGCTGGGGTGTCTTTGCCCCCCTGGTTCCCTGTAGGAACCGAAGGTGGCAGGGGGCCAGTGAGGCCAAAACAGTCAATGTCCAGCCATCCCCCGGACCCCTGACCCCTGAGAAGAGCCCTCTCCTTGGCAGCTCAGTCCAGCTGCCGGAGGCGCTGCAACAGCCCCTGTCCTAATCCTAGGACTAGCCTGGGGACAGGAAAACTTGTTCAACCTGGATCCCAAGGTGACTTGGGGCTGAGGCAGCCCTGAGCAAGTGCCCCTTGATCTCCCAAAGTGTCTCCTTCTCACCAAAGCTCTTGATTTCCTCACCAACCCAAAGAGCAACAGGTCACTGGATGGCCAGGTGGCAGGAGGCACTGCAGCAAGGGTCACCCGCATGCTTCTTCCAATCTCTCTCTGGCCTCAAGAACAAGCCCCCAATCCCCTGGCATCCTTTCCCTCCTTTCCACCCTTCCTTAGGCTCCTGCTACTCCCAGGTCCAGCCCCGATAATCCTTCCTCCCACCAACACTGCTGAGCCCCTACGGCAGACCATGTGGCAGACACCGAGTGCCAGAACCAGGACGGCCAAAGCAAGCACAGAGAGGAACGCTCTGCTGGAGGCAAGCTATGGAGGATGGAGACGGGGGTGGGGGGGTGGCGGGAAACTGAACCTCCAATGGGAGCAGCGCTGGCCAGAAACCAATGGGCTTCAGTCAGGACAGAATGGGATATGTGGGGAGAAGATTGGGGAGAGCGTTCTGGGCAGGGGTAGTAACACCAGTAAGAAATGGAGGAGGGAAGTCACGTGACTTCTCCAGGAGAATTAGTTCCTAGAAGGCACATGGGCTGGGGTGGGGGTGGGGGAATGGAGAGGGACTCCAGATTGTGCTCTGGAGATCCTGGGCAGTGAAGGAAGCACATGGACTCAGGTAGGGGTGTGGATGTAGCCAGGGAAGTCAGCTCAGGCTACCTTCACAGGAACTCCCTGGAGTTGAAAGATCAGGGCCTCTTCCTCAGAAATCCAGGCAACCTTAGGGAGGCGGGCCCCTTGCCATTTGCAAACCCTGGAAGGCAGGGAGGACCTGAAAAGTACACTTTCATCACCATTTAACAGAGGGGGGAAACTGAGGCTTATTAGTGCTTAGTCATCTGCCTAATGTCTTAGAGTAAGTCAGCAGCCAAGCCAGTGGAATATCCCAGATGCGCGGGTGTAGATGGGTCCCCAAGAGGTCAGCTACTCCACCGCTTGCCCCAGGCACGCCAGATCCCAACAAACGGGGCCTCTGCCTCTGCCTCCCCGTGTCAGGAAGCTTTTCGTTTTTAAACCACCAGTGCCACATATTTGCTGAATCCAGGTCTAGCCTGAACCCCTCCTGCTGCAGCTCGAACACACAACTTGTCTGGTTCACAGGCCAGATGGAATCATACAAAAACCTCTCTAGATTCGGTTACTTTTGGTCTCCCCCTTAGATTTCTCATCTCTAGGTTCAATCTCAACAGTTTCTTTCTCTGTAGGCCCAAACCTGCCATGACTGACAGGGCATACACACTAGGTGCTTTCCATGACAACCAAATGAATGGATGGATGGAGAATGAATGAACAAACAAACCAGTGTTCTCCAGAGAAGCACAACCCTTGGACCCCCATGAAATAGATCTCAAACCCAGTCCCCAACGCCTCTAAACCCGCTTAATGACCTGACATGCAGAGTCGCGGCTCACGGAAGTCGGGGCGTATTCTTGGGCGTCTTTTTAAAACACATGGGTCTCTTCCCTCCTCATCTACCTCAGTGCTCTTTCATCTTCAGAGCCTTTCCCAGGGTGGGGCAACATGTTTTCTCACTGCCTCCTCAACCCACCCTGCCCCCCACACACACTCACATGCGCGCGCGCGCACACACACACACACTTTATGTGCCAATAAAGTGTAGGCACCAGTCTCTGGGGAAAAACCCATCCTAGTCTTAACCGGGCTGGCATTTCTGCTGGGGTCTTTTGATAAAGAGGGTTACTTCTGTAGACAGCTAAGGCCTGTCTCCCTGAAAATTCTTCTCACCTTCACTCCTATGATCCTGATCTATGGAAAGAATTGAGCCCTATATAGGTATCATTTATACTGGCCATGTGACAGGCACCGTACCAAACACTGTGTGTTTATTTTCTCACGTGGTCCTCACAAGCACCCTATAGGTGCCAGGAGAGGAAGCAGACTCAGAGAGGCCTGGTCTGGCTAGGAAGCGACAGGCAGGCTTAGACCCGGGTCTGCCTGACTCCAGAGCCCACCCTCGGACCTCGCTTGCTGCCCTGTCTCTCCCTGGGCATGGTGGTGAGGGAACTTGGACGTCCCTAGGGCTCCCTGACGACCAGTCCCCCCGCCCCCGCCACACGCAGAACCACATCTAGTAAGAACACTCGGCCGAAACAGTGGGTGTTGGTCACATCCAGCCACTTGCCTTTGTTCAAACTGGTTCCTTTTCTGGTTATTTCCTTTGCTCCTAATCTCAGATTGAAGACCTATTATTTCCAAGCCAGGAAAAAAGAACAAGGAAAAAAAAGGGGAGCTCTGTTCCAGGAACAGAGAACATCGCTCTCTGTGCTGCCCGATTTCTCACTTCTCCGGCTCTTGGACAAGCCTGGCCGTGCCTGGCCCTCAGGTTTGGCAGGGCCACTGGTCACAAAGCCTTTTTAGGGTCTCCCCCCCATATACCTCCAGGCCAAGACAGGGGTGAGAGAATAAGGAAGGAGGGGAAGAAAAGCAGGTCAAGTAAAGCACTGGAAAATGATGACACATTCTAGTACCTGACCTGGCCCTCCAACGTGCAGCCCCTATTCTCTCAGGACTCGACTGTGCATCTCCTCCCTGGCCTAGAGGAGACACTCCAGAGACAATGCGTGGTGAGTCACACACAGAAACACAGGTGCCCACACCAGAATCAGACAGCCGTGAACACGTATCCCAGCCTGCTCTCACTCACAGCGGCACTCAGAGCCTCAAGGGACACCAACCTCCTTGAGCCCAAGACACATAATCATAAGCACATGCACTCTCCATCACATGTCTCTGGACACTGCCACAGACATGCCCTTCTTCTTAGGCACGAACATCGTCACATGCACGCATGGGTCTCTGGACACAGGCATTTGCGGACAGGCTCAAATAACAAAGGAGGCTGGAGCTGGACCAAAATCAGAGGGGTCCCCGACATCCACAGAGACCCTATTTCTCAGCCCCCACTCCATCTGATCTCTGGAGTTAATGAACTGCTGGGCCCCATCCAGTACAGGGAGGGAGGCCCAGCTCTGGCTGTGTCCCCCACCCCAGAGCCCAGCCCATCTATCCTGAGCCGACAGAGGTCAAGCTCATGCCTCAAGGGTGGTTTGTGTCCAAACATNGAGGCTGGAGCTGGACCAAAATCAGAGGGGTCCCCGACATCCACGGAGACCCTATTTCTCAGCCCCCACTCCATCTGATCTCTGGAGTTAATGAACGGCTGGGCCCCATCCAGTACAGGGAGGGAGGCCCAGCTCTGGCTGTGTCCCCCACCCCAGAGCCCAGCCCATCTATCCTGAGCCGACAGAGGTCAAGCTCATGCCTCAAGGGTGGTTTGTGTCCAAACATCAGGGGACTCAGGAAACGCCACTGTGTCTCCCTGGGAAAGGAGTGGAATTTCTGGCCTCACGCCAGTGGGAGCTTCTAACCTGCAGCTGGCACCCACTCTCCTAGCTGAAGGGGAGACAAAGGCGCCTTGACGCAAGGGCACCACAATTGTTGGTGGCAGGAGACACGTCAGTGCTGCCCCAGGGCAGGAACCCTGCCGCCACCCTGTTAACCCCACATGGTCAGGGCCCTCCAGCCTCCTCACCTGACTCCACAAAGCAAGAGCCCCCTTGCCCTGGGCCCAGGCTGGCACACACTCCAGCCTGAGACCTCCCAGAGCCTGTATGAGCAGGCCCCAGGGGAATGAGGTGGGGGACACAGGGGAAACCAGACGGCTCACTATGTTCCACTCTGGGTCAGGGGAGAGCACCCGAGAGGGACACTGCAACTCCCTCAACATGAGCTCACCCAAACCCAAACCATGAATTTTCCAGAAGGCAAACAGCTGCTCAGGAGGGAAAGCAGCCCATACCAGCACAGCTGCCAGTGCAGCTGGAGGCACTGTATCCTCAGCCCCGGGCCAGGCAGAAGAGCAGTGACTCGGTCCTCTTAGACAGCACCAGTGGCAGCAGCTCCAGGCGCCACCTGGAGCCCATGGCTCTCATGCCACCCCACACCAGTTCTGCTGACACTCCAGTGTGTCATCAGGAGCCAAACATGTCACCCAACC
This sequence comes from Sturnira hondurensis, assembly GCF_014824575.4. NCBI lineage: Eukaryota > Metazoa > Chordata > Mammalia > Chiroptera > Phyllostomidae > Sturnira > Sturnira hondurensis. The sequence continues at coordinate 2,789,133 of NW_028073751.1, forward strand.
AGACCCCAGACGGAGGGACTCCGTGTCTGCTGACGAGTCCAGGCCCTCCTGAAGGCCGCCCCAGCGGCAAAGCCAGGGCACCCGCAGGGCCCAAACACTGCTCCTCCCCACCCTGGAGAGCCCGTCACCCCAGAAACAGTCAGTGCTAAGAGGAAAAGCTCCCGGGAGTGCTCATCAGTACAACTTTTGTCGGGGTCAGAACGTGACCCTGAGGTAAAGCCAGCAGAGGTGTGACTAGGAGAGCTTGAGCCCCACAGGGGAAAGAGGTGTGCTAGCCTCAGGGAAGAGCGGGCCGGGGCCTGGCCCCTCCGTTTGTCCCATCAGAGCACCCGAGTCAGGCCAGGCATTTCCTTCACGGGACTTACTGTGAATACGTACTTGTGTTATGTTCAGATTTGCTTACTTACTGCTTGTTTTCTCCATGAGGATGTAAGCTCCATGAGTTTAGGGACCATGTCTGTTTATTAACTGGACTTAGTAATATTTTCTAAATGTACGAATGAGTGGTCTCTACCCACAGAACCTCTGTACACTGCGCGCTCCATTGCCCAGAAACACGGGGCTGCAGTCCCCAGAGGCCCAGAGAATCCAGATTGGGAATGGCAGCGAGCTCTCCCAGGAAGGCCCCCCTGCCCTCATCACCCATCAGCTCACACCACATGCCACAAACCTACCCTGAGCACCTGTTAGGTGACACTGGGAGCTGAGGACACCTCCGTGAAATGAAAACAAAACTAAAACACCTGGGCCCTTCCCTAAGAAGATAGTACTTGGGTAAGGAAGGCATATTGGGGAACAAATGACTACAACTCAGTCTGATGAATGCCATCAGAATGGTGAGAAATGAGCCCTAAGGAGTGGTACAAACTGCTCAGCAAAGGTCGGGGAGGGAAACAGAGTTTCATAAGGGACCAGTACACGCAAGGGTCTGGAGGTAAGAGTGTGCAGGTTAGGCCGGGGGGAAGGGAAGTTCAGTGTAGCCAGTGATGATGAGGAAATGCCAAGTCAGAGCACAAAGTCTGACGAAAACGCTGCTGCAGCGTATGAGGCAGGTGGGGAAGGCAGTTGCAATCAGGTGTGAGGAGAAGAAGGGACACTTATAAGGAGAGGACGGTAACTCAAGGCCCTTCAGAAGCAAGGTCTCATCACAGCTGCAGGAGGCCTGAACTCTAGACAGAGATCAGCCACCGACCCCTCAGGTAGCTTTGGAAATTTTCAAGCCTGGGCCTCAATTTTTTTTTAACCCATGAAAGGATAATAGGACTATGTAGTTACTCAACTCCTTCCAGTGCTTTGAACCAGCGGGGAGGAGGCTGTGTTGGCCCCTAACCAAGGCCTCTGATGGAAATAGTTTCTGCTTTCCTAGTAGACACTGGCAGCCTCCTTGCTGCCAGGCCTTCCCACTCTCTGGTAGTCCCTGTTTCGGTGAAACACCAAGGTTAGTCTCAGCATGGCCATGTTTATCAGACTATCTGAGTAAGTGTTAAAGGGGAGGACGTGGAAGCAAGAAGCTAGAAGCAGCTGTTGACACAGAATACAAAAAGAAAGGGACTCAGTGGGTCTGGGCCCTGAGCTGAGAGGGCCTGGGTAAGGGGGCCAGGAGCCCCCAGAATTTAGGTGCAGCCTGGGACTTGAACAGCCTCCCCAGAGACGAGGCCTGAAGAACTCTGCCAGCTCAGCTCAGCAGTGGCCTTTCTCCCAGTTGTGTGAAGGGAGAAACCTGGTGGATAGGCACGAACCAGGAGGGCCAGAGAGACAGCAGCAGCTTCCCTCCAAGACCTGCAGGGGCTTGGAGGGAGGAAGGAAGGCTGGAAAGGGCAGAAGGGGTAGCTCTGGAGCTGGAGCGTCAGTCAGCCATCCACACAGGGAGGTCTCCATTCAACTAACCTGCACTGAGCGCCTGCCCCCATTAGGCTGTATTCTAGACACCACTCTGCTGAGCAACATGGTAAATTCTCTAACAGGCTGCACAGGTCTCAGACAGCAAGGCCACCAAGAGCCTTGCTCCACTGCCCCCACAGGGCAGCAGAGGCACCAGCTGGCCCTCAACTGGGAGGGAAGCCAACTTCTAGGGAGCACCTGGTTAGGCTTTCCTGGTAGCCTTAGCCCAGGAGGAGGGGCCTCCTCCTTCCAGCTGGCAGCTTGGGAGCCAATATGCAACATACCCTGCCTGCCACCTGGTGGAGAGAGAAGGAAGGTGCTCCGGACTAGGCTCAGACCTGGAGCGCCCTGCCACCTGGTGGAAAGCCGGGTGTTCACGGAATCAGCCCCAGCAGCTGAGCACCCAAACTTGGCACCTGCTGTCCCAACATTAGAGGATGAAGACTGTAGCCTTGCTCCCAGTCCTGGGATGTAATCCCAGTCCTTAAGGACTCACGGTTGTTTGGGGGGAAACAGAGCTCATTTACAGGAAAGATTAGACAATACAATTGTACATGCTGGATTATTCAATTCAGTTTATTCACCCGTCCAACCACCCATTCATCTGTCCAACCAAATACTTAGAAGTTCTTACTAAATGTAAGGTACTGTGGAGATTTTTAAAGGAATAAAAGTCACAAGACTTCACCTCAGCCATCAGGGAGCTTCGGCACTGTTGTCTTCATCGGGGTAAGGTTCCCCCTGCCTGCTCCGGACTTTTCTCTTTACCAAAGACTTTCACATAATCTTCTCCCTTAATCTTACAAAACCTGGAGAGGTGTGTACTATTATTCCAACCTTACACATGAAAACATTCAAGCTCCAAGGAGTTAAATGACTTGTCTAAGGTCTCATAGTTGGAAAGTGTCAGAGCCTAAATACAAGCCCAGGGCTTTTCTTTTGTTAAACAAAATTCCCCCAGTGCCTAATACAGATGCTCCTCAACTACCAGGGAGTTCCATCCCGATAAACCCATCATAAGGTGAAATTGCATTTAATATGCCTAATCTAACGTCATGCCCAGCCTCGCCCACCTTAAACGTGCTCAGAACACTTACATTAGCCTACAGTTGGGCAACATCATCTCACACAAAGACTATTTTATAATAAAGTGTTGGATATCTCATGTAATTTATTATGTGTATCATTTTTGCACCATCACAAAGTTGGAAAATTGTAAGTCAAACCATCATCAGTCAGGAACTGTCTGTATATGTCAGGCCCTGTGGCCACAAAAATGAATGGGAAATGACCCTTCCCACTCACAGTCTGGTGAGCGACAAGGACACCAATAAGTACACACAGGATATGTATATTTTATACAAAATTTTCTCTACAGCAGGAGCAAAACAGCTATAGTTTCCACCATGATAACAACAGCTAACATCTAGTAAATACTTACTATATACAAGGCGCAGGGCTCTGTGTTTTGTATGAACTAACTCCTTTAAGCCCCTGTGAGGTATGGAGTATTGAGATCCCACTTTGCAAATGAGGAAACTGAGACAGAGGCAGGTTAGGTAACTAACTGGCAGGGTCAAGATGCAAACCCAGATGACCTGGCTCTATGGTCCACAGCCCTGACCGTTAGGCTATCCGGCCCCAGGGTAATGGCAAATGATGAGCACATGCTGCTGGAGTGATCTGGGGTAGAAGGAGGGGAAACAGCTAAAGCAGAGGCTCGGAGGCCATGTCCTAGTCTTCTGACCCAAGGAGCAGACCCTGGTCCTGACACAGTGCTGGGAGAGCACCATTCTAACTGGACACGAACAGGTGGAAGTTGAGGGGAAGCAGGCTCTGCCTCAATGGAAGGAACATCCCTACTAATGGGAAAGTTCCCATTCCACTGGGAACTTTCAAAGGAGTGAGATACCAGGCAATAGGTGCCTTCAAGCAAGGCAGGGTTACTGCCTGACAGCGATGCTAAAAGGGCATTTTCTGTACTTGGATCTTCACGTTCGTCTCCAAGGCGAGATGCCATACCAGCTTATCCCTCTCTCCCTACCTCTCGTGACAAAAACTTATTGAATCAACTCTATTCTAGGCACTGGAGATTCCAGAGGTGAGTAAGATACAACTGCTCTCAAGGATTTTAGAATTTAGTGGGGTAGGGAGCCTCTAGGCCCACCCCAAATAACACGTGGTGACGTTTAGCTTATATACATTAACTTCTCAAACAGGAAGAGCAAGGGAACTGAGTGCCCCTTCTAGCCTACTGGAACCATTCTCCATCTCCAGTTGACATATGAACTTGAAAACGGTATGTGCTGCCATGATTTAAGAATAGTAATATAAATAAAAGCAAGTGACATGATTGTACTCTGTGACAGGGATTATACAACTCTTTACAAGTACGACTTTTACTTAACTGCACTGGCAAAAGTCCAAACACAACCTTAATAATTGTTCCAGCCCCTAAAAGACTTTTAAAAAAGAAGGCGTCTGTTCTCCACATTCTCTAAGTTGCGCCACAGGGTGATGGTTGACACTGCAGGGAGTTAGACTAGCTGTAAAATACGATCTGCGAAGAGGATGGCTCAAAAGCCTGGCGTGAAGTGCCAACCAAGGCTGTGGTGTTTCCCTCTTCAGAAGACTTAAATAAGAACATGGATTTCCACTGAGTTCCAGCGGCCAAAGGAAGGGAATAGAGGAAATGACTTGGTTTGGGCACTGGATAAGGTCTGGGCACATGGCTGGACCTCTAGGCCAGGTGAATAAAACTCTATGAATAAGGAGGTGGCCTTTATAGGACCACTAAGAAGACTAGAGCAATGTCCCCACCTCCATTGGACGGACAGTCAGTGAGGCACCAGAAAATGCAGGTGAGGCTTACTTGGGCTGAGCTCTGAATAAGACTGACCACAGGGTTCTAAGTTCCACTCCCCGCCCCAACCCTGTCCATGGCCATGTGGCTCCTGCTACTTCCCCATCCCTGTATGTCTCTCCCTCACAACTCAAGCCCTATATCCCTCTGCTGGGCTGATCTCCCCTAGGGCAGCTCCGGGGTCATCTTCTACTCCAGCATGCAACCCATGTAGGAAAGACCAGAAAGCAGGGAAGAGGGGGTGACCATGGTAGGGAGCTGTGGGAAAGTAGGAAGATGAGGGTGTTCATCACTGGGAAATAACCCCCAAAATTCAGAGAGAAATGGCAGTGCTAATTTGTAACATTCAACCAAAGCAGAATGTGTAAAACCCCAATCAGCACTATCCACCAAATCTTTCTTTCCAAACATGTTTGCTTCAGACTTACAAAGAATCCAGTCTCCACAGCCAGTTTTTCATTTTTCTCCCCGTGAGTCTTGAAAGTTAACGAAACTCTGTCCTTCTTAGAAGGAGCGCACAGCTGCAACACAACCATCCTGGAGTCCATTCAATTTGCCTGACCCCAGTTTCTCTAATACGGGGAGAAAAGGAGTTGATCCAGCCCTGCCTCTGGACCACAGTCCAGTTGTCTCCAGCCACTCCAGAAGCCAAGGGGATGGCACTGAGAGGCTCTTCAGGTTTCCTGAGAGCTCCCAGGGTTGGCACCAAATTTAATCTGAACTCACTACCTCCTCCATGATCCCTCTGCCTGACTGAGCTTTGATGCGCATCTATTTTTCACTAGATGGCGAGCCACTGCTTCTCCGGAATCCAAATGGCTGGAGTTGGAGGAGGGAGAAAACTGGGTGGGCATCTGTTTCACCACACGTTTTAAGAGGCATCTGACAAGGAGCCAAATGTGCCTGCCCTTCTTTCTCCAAACTCCATACTACAACCACAGGGAACGACAGAGAGGAGCTGCGAGGGCTCAGATCCAGAAGGAAATCAAACAGCCTCAAATTAGGTCAAACACGCCTTTGGCACAGACCCACGGAGGGGAAAACTAGAAGACAGCGTGTTTCCCTTCCAGTCGGAAAATCAATGTTTGAAAATCAGGAGCTCTCATATATATGACCAATATACAATCTGAAAATACACCAAAAACACCATCCCACGAACAACGTCAATAAAAATACAAAATGATAAGAATAAACTTTGTAGGAAATGTACAGGATCTACCAATAGAAAATGAGACTCAAGCCTTACTAAAGGAAACAAACAGATACACATGATTGATAGGAAAAAGTAGTACTTCACGATGTAAATCTTTCCTGAGATAATCTTTAAATTTAACACCAAGCCAATCAAAAGCCCAAGGGCACAATTAATTCTCAGATTTGTCTGGAAGAAAAAATGTATGTGACTAGCCCAGGAATATATTGATAGAGAAAAACAAACCAAGAAAAGTGGGGTGGAACTTGCACTGTCAGTACTAAAATGTACCATAAAGATACAAAACCTTAAAAAGGGTGGACCAGGCACCAGAATGAGATGATCAATAGAACATATTGTAAAGGCAAGAAATAGTTGCAAACATCTAAGAAAGTCTTCATCAAGGGTGTTAGATAAAATGTAATAATATAAATATACATAGGGTGTGTTTAGTTTACAATTTTAAAAGTACTGCTGAATAATATATTGATGTTATAATTTTATGTTAAGAGAAAAAGAAATGGACAGTCCAATAATAGAGCTGGAATGAACTAACTACGTTTTTAAAATACCACACTTATAATACACAGAAATAAACTGTAAATAATGAAAAGATTTAAATGTTCAATAAACACTGGAATACTTATTTAGCTGAATATTTATGTAACATAGGAGTAGAAAAGTCTTTCTATAGATTCAAAGGCAGCCTAAAAATGAATATTAATGTGTGACTACATTAAAAAATGCGAATCTTCTGTATCAAAAAATGTCACAAAACTAAAGGTAAATAATAAACTGGAGAGACTATATGCAACATTTATCAAACATATACTGTTTATATACTGTTGATATAAAAAGTAACTTGTAAACCAAAAAGATAAATACCTCAATAGAAATATGGGTAAAGTCATAAAAGAAGCACAAAAGTACTAATAAATATTATAATGTTTAGCTTAAACAGTAATCAAAATAAATTAAAATGAAATAGCATTTTGCATATCAGATATGGTAAGGTGAAAAGAACCCTGGTGAGGGCCTGCAGAAACGGGCCTCCAAGGGCTGGCGGCGGAGTGTAAACGGATATAATCGTTCTGAACTATAATTTAGTGACAGGTCAAATGCCTTCAAAGGTGCATATCTTATTCCCTACCATTCCATCTGGGAATACATCCTAAGGAAGTAAGAATATGCAAAAAGCTTTACCTAGAAGCCCAGCCGGCATAGTAAAACATCAAAAACAAACTATATTTCTAATAATAAACAACTGATCAAATAAATCAGAGTTGTATTTATAAAATAAAATATATGTGAACTTTTAAAAAATGGTAGCATTTACATGTCAACTGTAATTAAAAGCAAATTAAAAAAATAAAATGATAGCAAAGAAATGTAGCTATTACCATGAAAAGATGTTTCTGATATACATTTTAATGAAAATGGGGTATGAGATCATAGATATAGTATGATTCCATTATTAAAACAATGTTTATAGATAGCAAAAGGTCCGGAGGAATTTATTGCAAAATGTTTACACTTTGTGGCTGGGTGGTAAGATTGTAAGTATTCATGCTTTCTTTTTTATCATCTGTATTTTCTAACTTTTCTATACTTAGCACTTCTTGTATAATATCTAAATTATTAAAAAGAAAAAGACTGGGAGCCACAGGCAATTCCTAGCTACTCAGTCCTCCCTGGCCCTGTTTGGTCTCGGGATAAAAAGTCTTCACGAACGAGAATTGATCTAAGAAAACTGCCACCAAAGGCTTTAACACGACGAGAACTCAAGCTTCACCCTTTTCCTCCTCTTCCACATCTCCTGTCCCCAAAGCAAGTGCCTCTGGCCCTGGTAAAATGGGATGTCCTGGGCCTCAGAAGGTAGCAGGGTAATCCAAAATGCATGAACCAAATGGGTCACTTAGAGCCGGGGAAGGGGCGAAGGCCATGGGCCAGCAAAGAAGGACTTTAGGTTAAGTTGGCAGCACAGGAACTTGAGCGCCAGGGGAGGCCACCTAGAGTTGGGGTAACAGAGATCCGGGCTCCCTGAAAGGCTGGAGGCAGAAGCAAGATACCACACACTCAGCTAGGGTCATGATTAAACAGTTTTGATAGAATAATTTTACCTATAGGTTTTTTCTGCCATTCAGGACTTCGATTAAACATTTAAAAATCAATCTTCTTCTTTCCCCCAGCTATTGGCATCCCTCACTGCTCTTCTCCACACGGATACAGGCCTCAACAATGGCTTAACCATCACCCCAGCCTCAGGGCCACCCATCCTCAGCACCAAGGCTGGGACAGCAGCTCTCCAAAGGGGGCTTCCCAGGGGCTCCTGCCCTGAGAGGCCTCCGCAGGTAGGACAAAGATCCAGCTCGCTTCCTTCCTAAACCCAGAGCAGGTCAGGCCCACGGAAGGACTCCTTAGATGTGATAAATGTTCCTTGGATGTGGAAAACCCATTTCCTGGTCTGTACGTGGGCCATTGGCCTCCTACGTGGGCTGGCAGCCAACCCGCCTCTGGAAAAGAGGTTCTCAAATGCTGACACACACGCGCCTCCTGTGTGAGTTACGACGACGGTCTATCATGTGCACTATATGGGCATGTCCAGGCTGCCCTGCTTAATGCAGCAATGTTCCTGTGCCTGCCCCTTGAATCTCTTGGAATCACTCAGCCAATCCTAACTCCAGGCAGTGATGAACTTGTGATCAAAATCAAGTCCAGCTCTGCTGGGCAGGGGAGGGTCAGTTGGTTGGAGCACTGTTCCATATACCAAAAGGTTGCAGGTTCAATTCCTGGCCGGGGTGCACAGCTAGGGTATGGGTTCAATCCCTGGTTGGGGTGCCTATGGGAGGCAACTGGTCAATGTTTTTCTCTTTTTCTCTCTCCCCCCTCTCTCCTATCCCTCTCTTAAATCAATCAAAACATATCCTTGGGTGAGTATTTAAAAAAAATCAAGTCCAGCCTCTGTGATGCTGTGCCTTCTGCAGAAAAATGGGGAGCCTGGTCTAAACACCATTCCCAGCACTGCCAGAACTCACAGTGAGATCCCTCTGTCCCTATCGTGCCAGACACCGGGGCCTGAGAGACACAGATGGGACCACCTGCTAGAGGAGTCAGCCCAGCTGGGTGGCCCAGCTGGGCCCAGCCTTCTACCCTCGCCAGGGTCCACTCCCCTCCCTGAGCGTGGTGTCCCGGACCCCAGGCAGATAGATACACAGCGCTCAAGCCTGCCTGTGGCGAGCCAAAGAGTGGACTCAGAGCCAGGTGCCAGGACTGGGAGGCGCCCTGCAGCAGGGACTCTGTGGACGGTCTTGTTCGCCTCGTTACACAGGGGAGGGGGCTCTCCAGAGCCCACAGGCCATCTGGGGAATATCAGGCGGCACCCAGGCAGCTGGCTGGGGCAGTCAGGGCTGCGCTGGGCCGGTCTTGTCAAGGCTTCCTTTGCAGCGGGTGGGGAAGGATCCCACCCACTCCCATCCCAGGACATGAAAGTAAAGCTCTCTGGAGCCCAGAGCTGAGCTGCTTCTCAGCAAATGGAGCTTTCTAGCTACTTGGAACTCCAACCAGGTGACAGATTTCAGAGTCAAAGGAAGAATAATTTTTAGAGCTAGAATTAAAATTGGTCTATTTAAGCAAATCCTAAAAATAACTGCTGTTTATTTATTAAGTACTTGTTATGAGCTTAATTAAGAACTGTACATACATTATTACATGTAATCCAAAGAACAACTCCATGAGGTAGCTGTGCTTATATTTTCCTTATATTACAAACGTTGAAATGGAAAACCAGAGATGAGAGACTTGTTCAAGGTCATCAGCTTGTGAAAAGTAGGCTGCGTCTGTATGACTCTCAAGTCCACGTTCTTTATCACTCGGAGACACTGCCTCTGGGGATTCTAACAAGTCACTCTTTTATGAATAAAGAAATGATCTGTTCAGTGCTTGTGCTCAAAGAGTGGGTTTCTTTTATGTTTGAGAAAACAAAATATTGCTCAGACTGCCTTCTGAGCAATGTATTCCTGAAGGCTCTTGGACCAGTTAAGGGCAGTGAGCTCAACACAGAGCCCACAGCCTTGGGATCTTCCTTGATGTGCAGTCTGGCAATTGGATCCTACACAATGACTGATCTGTCATCTGCAGACTCATTTCCCAGGTGCCGATGAAGCTCAGTGCTTGGGGAAGCAGGACCCGCCTCCTCCCCAGTGTTCCCACCGGCAGCCCCTAGATCCCCCGGACAAGAGCTTTGGGATAGAGATGGTTGCAGAAAGTCAGAGGCAGGAGAGATCCGGGGACATTAATGTAATCCTGTCAGTCCACAGATGAGAAAGCTGAGACTGAAGAAGTTGGTCACTAACAGAGCCAGTCTCCTGATATCCTCTTATCTTTCCCATAAACTTAACCTCACCTCATTACACAGGGGAGATGGCCCTCCAGAGCTAGTGCTTATGTGCATAATCCCCTCCTTGGAAGCAGAGTGAGGAGGAGAAGCACACATGGTCAAGAGCACTACATGGGTGGGAGACACTGCAGTTCAAATGCTCACTTTGCTTCTGCCCAGCTCTGTGACATTACCAAGTTACTTAATCTCTTCGTGCCTCACTTTCCTCTTCCGTAAAAGGAGATAATAATAGTGCCAACCTCACAGGACTGGTCTGAGAATTCACCAAAACAATGTATAGCCCAGTGCCTAGCTCAATTACAAAGGAATAATAAGGAAATCTGAATGAAGGATGGACTTTAGTTAATAATAATGTATCAGTATTGGTTCACTATATAGTAGTAACCAACGTGCCATAGGAATGGAAGGTGTTAATAACACGGAAAACTGGGTTGGAATAAACGGGAACCCCTTGGATTATCTTCATAACTTTTCTGTCAATCTAAAATGTCTAAAGAAAAGGTTTATTTTAAAAACTAAAGGAGTACAGTAGAAGGTGCCCTTGTTATAGAAGGGGATGATCATGAGCCATGTCCAGAAATAGCCAGAAAGAAGCAAACATCAAAACCCCTCGCACTCAGTCAACTCAAGCTGGCTCCACCTCCCAGCCATGGATATCAGGAGCACAGGCGGGACAGACGTCGAGGCATCAGAGAAAGACTACTGAGCCTGAAGTCAGACAGACACCGAGGTTCAAATTCTAACCCACCCCTTAGTATCTCTGCGATCCTGGGCACAGCCCCTCTCCTCTCCAGAGTACCTTTCCTCCTTACTTGTGGACTGTTTTTCCTTGTCTGGAGCACAAGGGTTGTGGTGAGGCTGCAGTGAGAGAGGTGGCAGGCAGCCCTTGAGTTGGCCCCCGACGTCCCCACCTCCTGGTATTCATGCCCTTGTGTACTTTTCTTCCCTTGGGCATGGGCTGGACTTATTGTCGACTTGCTTCTAACGGATAGGTAGTGGTGAATGATGGGATATCATCATTTATACCATGAGGTTACGGTATAAAAAGATTGTAGCTTCCCTCTTGGAAGGCTTGTCCTGGGGAAAGCTAGCTGCCATGCTGTACGGGGGCCTTGTGCAGGGGCTCACATGTGTGAACTTGGAACCAGATCTTCCGGAGCCTGCCAACAACGCACGTATAAGCTAAGAAGCAGATCCTTGAGTCCCAGTTGGATCTGGAGATGACGCAGCGCTGGATGACAGCTGCGCTGCAACCTTAGGGGAGACCTTGAGCCGGAAGCACCCAGCTAACTCACGTGTGGATTCTCAAAACACAGAAACTGTGAGATAACAAATGTTTATTGTTTTAAGCCACTAAGTGTTAAGGCAATGGTTTATGTAGTATTATGTAACTAATTCAAGAAAAACAATCTGTGGAAATACTTTGCTGAAAACTAAGAAATCTAGTAAAGCCAGAGACCAACCCAAACCAAACCCTAAGGCCCATCACATTCCAGAAAGGCCCTTCCACACGGTCACATCTCATGCCATTTCTCGTGCTCACCGCTTCTCTCCCTTCCTCTCACTCCCTGAACCTCTGAACCTCTGAACCTCTGAACATAGAGGGTCTGGTGATGACAGCTCATGAGATTCCCCACACGGGGAAGAACTCAGCCACCCGGAGGCCAGGAACACTCAGGTGAGGCAGCCTAGCTCTGTGCTGACTGGACAGACGGGTCCTGCTTCAAATCAAGCCAAACAGTTGCCCCAAAGAGAATGGGGGGATTGCTCTCTGTAATTCACAGAATGTTCCCTACACTACAGTGTCCACCTTGTTTAGCTCTAAAGCTCTCCTGAAGATAAAGACAAATTCTTGAGATTAGAGTCCAGCCCTTAGATCCACAGGAGTGCACAGGCAAACGAGCTCTGCCGCCAGTGCAGGTCGGTGCCAGCGTGTTCCCTCCAGGCAGGCGCCCTGCTTCTGGGCCCACTGTTCCCAGGCAGACATCCTTGAAGGAGGAGGAGCAGGAAGATCGTCCACCTTCTGAGGAGTCCACGTCCTCCAGCTGCCATTCGGCACCCTCAACTCCACTGAGCTCTGTGGGGAAAGAATGGTCTCGGAAGGATGAGGGCACCGTGGAGAGAAGACTGCCCGCTCAGACAAGACAGACTCCCCTAATGCCAACACCAAACTCCACAACCATTTGGCTCCAGTACAAGAATCCCCCCACCCCCAGGTTCTTTCTCTGCCCCTCCCTCCCACCACACAAATCCTCCCTCCAAACTCTTCTGAGCTCACCAGGCAGCCCCTTTTCCCTGGGGAATCTCCCTCCTACTTTCCTGTCCCAAATGGCTGAAATCTCTGCATCTCTTGATTTGATTGCCCCCTACAAGGAACCTGAGAGTGCAGAGAAGAGATTTCTGTGGCTGTTTCCCTGAGGGGACAGAAGGGAGGTGGAGACACTAAGCCTGAGCTCCTGGGGTGCAGCTGCGGCTGTGAAGAGCTGGCAAAAGCATCGACAGTGACAATGACTCCCCAGGCAGGGCTTTCTGTGATGTGGCTGATCCAGAAATGAGGGTCCATAAGTCAGCCAGCAGGATTCAGGCTGGGTTCCCTGCACATGTGCTGAGGCCTGGAGGGGAGAGCAGCTGCAGAGCATGTGGCACCTGCTCACAGCTCACACCAGCCTGAGAGCTGCTTGTCTTGGGCTGGGCCCAGTCCCTGGCCCTCACTTCTCCTCCAAAATCTTCTTCTCCAAGGAGGGGCTGGGGCCATTTTTCCCATACCTAGGGCTGGGGTTCGCAGGCAGACAAATGTAGCCCACCCGCTCTACATAGCCATGGGAAAGGGGGCCAGTCTTCCCTGCAGCCACTTCCTTCCCTGCTCTGATGTGCCATACTCTGATGTCCCTCATGAGGCACACTTAACAGAGCCTAACCCTACCAGCCCGGGCGAAGTCATGCTTCTGCAGCCTCCCCTCTTCTCTTAACCAGTGGTGCTAATCTGGAGGGAATCAGGTAGTTGTGTAGAGCTGGCCTAAAGTTCTGTTTCTATCCCAGGCCCCCAAGAAAAAGGAAGTCATTGAGGGGCGGGTCTCAGAATGCCCAGGACGCCATCCAGGGCTCCCCGGTTCCAGGATGCTGTGAGGAGGACCCAGTTCAGCGTTGGAGGCTCTGGGGTGTGAGGCCCAAGGACAGAGAGGTCTGTGCCCCAGTACAAAGCCTGGTCCAGAGCAAGCCCCAGCATGTCTGCCCTCCCTCCTGCCCTCACTTCTAACGAGCCCTAGCCTGCCACCCTAGAGGAGATGTTAGTGCAGAGGAGAATAAAGAATGAAGTGGAGAATAAAAAAATGAAGAGAATGGAAGAGAATGCTGCCGGAGAAGGAGGGGCTCATAGCAGTCCCTAAGCCATGTCAGCCACAGAGTGTGCTTGGGGCCGTACCGCTCAGCACTCAGAAGATGCCTTACGTAGCTTAGGGGGTTAGGCAGCCTCACTGAGGGCAAAAAAGAATTAGTTCAGTGGGAGTAATCAGCAAGACATGGCTTCCTCCACTTCCTCACACTGGGGGTTCTTTCTACTCTCTATTTGCTACAGAGTCAAGACTAAACTTTTCTGCCTGAATTCAAAGCAATCCACAATCTGGCCGCCTCCCCACCCTCCCACCACTTCTCCATCCCCAGCATCTCTGCACAATCCTGGGTACCAGCGGACTGGCTCGTTGCTGTCTGTTTCTGAGGATTCCTATCCTCACTAACCCGCTCCTTTCCCTCTCCCTCCCTCTTTACAACAAATCCAAACCTTCAAACACTGGATCCTGGTCCCGTTCTCTGTGAAACCTGTTCTAATCACTTCAGCCCACACCAATCTCTGCCTTTTTGGAACTCCTACAGCATGCTTAGTGTACACCATGTGACCAAGCCCATTTATAGCATCTCACATTGCTCATTAGCAGCTTTTCCTCCAGTCATCGTCAACTAGAACAGAAGAGCTGTGCGAGGACCTGCAGAGTGCCTGTCAAGTTTAAGTTCACAGAGTAGGAACCATGTTTGGATTGTTCTAGATTGTGTCTCTCCTGGCTCAGGGTGGGCTCAGTTAATGCCAGTGATGATTTCTTTTCAGGGGCTGTCCTCCTCTCGCCCCCCTGCAAGGGGCCTTGCTTTCAGTGGGGACCATGATCAGGATCAGGCTCTGAAGACCAGCCCTTTCTGTGGGACTCTAAGCTGGATGAGGAGTAGCTTTGCCCAGAAGTGACTTTTATCTTTTGCCTCACTCAGAGACTGGCTTAACAGGGGTTCATACTGCCATTTCTGCAGTGCGTGCCTCTTCCCACCCCTCCACGCCCACCAGCACTCCCCTTCATCAGCCTTTATCAGCCCCGTTCCCATCTCCACCAGGCAAACCCTGTTTCTGGGGGATTAACTCATCCCCAGGGCTCAGTACCTTAGCCTCTGTTTATGACCCCTGGTCTCTGGCCCCTGTGAACTGGGGAGTGTTATACATTCCTGTGAACAAGGAGGAGTCGTTTCGCACGAGATATTCTGTCCAGATTTTCACAGTTGCTGTGCTGGAGATGGGTAGTGGGGGGGCCCCTCCCATCCCCTCCCCGTTCCCCCAGCCCAGGAGCCAACCTATCTGAAGACTGAAAGAGGAGGCGGCTGTGAGCTTGACCAGACAGGCCAAGAAAGCTGCCTTCCAGAGAGTTGAATCCCAAGGTGCCCACTGTCCAATGAGAAAGGCCTCTGTGTCGTGGGTAGCCTGCTGGGGGCCTTAGCTGGGGAGTGGACCCCAGGACGGAGCTGGCCCAGTGTGAGGTTCATCCTGAAGGGTAGGCAGGCCCATCCTGGGGCTGCTCCTTTGCAGGGCTTTTCCACGCCAGGCCTCTACCACAGTCCTCCTGAGGTTTCCTGGCCTCACTTTTCTCTCAGTCCCTCAGACTCTTGCCCTCATTGTCTATTTCTCTGTTGTTCTCCCACTCCCATCAGCCCCCAGCCTCATTATGAGAGAAGGCAAAAGAACCACCTTCACTACACTGGTATACTTTCAGTGAGTTCCCATACACTCAATTCTCGATCTCTTTATAACATTCCTTTAGGTCAGGTAAATTAAGGAATAGTCTCCCCAAGCCTGAGCAATAATGCGACTTGCTCATTATTAACAACTTACATAAGGTAGTGACTGGAAACCAGAGTTTCAGACACTTAGGTGAGAGCTTGCTTGTTTGTTCTTTCCAAATACAGCCTTACCTAAACTCCCTCCCCTCTCATCCTGAAACCTCCTTAGCATAAATGATTCATTCTCCTGGCATCAGACAATTCTAAGGGAGATAAATAGATTCGAATTCTACTGCAAAAGTTTATCCCCTCACCTCCCATCAGGATGGTGGAGACACCCACCTCACATACCCAGAAATGCCTTGATTGCAATGTGTCTATGAGATGTATATGCACGGTGAACAAACAGGTATTTGTCATCATTCTTGGTAATGCCTTGTACTGATGTGTGTGTATGTGTGTGTGTGTTTATTAAATTTTATCAGCTTTGCATTTTGGCCTAGTAACCCTGTTTTAAGAATTTATTATAAAACAAGAGAGCTGTATATAAAGATTTGCATGCAAGGTCACTCAATATAGCATTATTTATAATAATAAAATATTTAAAAACCACTTATAAATGGCCTATATTTGGGGATTGGTTAAAGTTTGGTTCTTTAAAATGATAAAACATCAGCCATTAAGAAGTCAGGATACCGAAAAACAATTAGTGGTATGGGTTAATAGTCACTAGGTAACGATAGGTGAGAAAGCACTACACACAATTTTATGTGTACAAGTGAGTACAAATCTAACAAGGAGAAAAAGTTATATGCATGGAAAAATGATTTGGATACAGATATTGAATCATAATATTGTGCTCCTGAAAATAAACATGATTTTATATGTCAATTATGCCTCAATAAAAATGAACAGGTAAAAAAATAGATAAATAGAAAAAATGAAAAATGAGGATATATTTCAACATAGTAAAATTGTAAATTATTTCTAATTTATAATATAGTTCTTGGTTTTCCATATTTCCTACAATGAACATTTATTACCTTTCAAATAAAGAAACATAAAAAAGTGCTAATTTTTGTTAAATTCCTTTTTATTTTTTATAATAACTGCGGTCAGCATTTAGGACAGGGAAAGTTAGCTCATTTACAGATTAGTATAAGAAGCACAGAGAAGCTAAGTGACAGCCAGCATCACAAAGTGATTTAAGGTCAACATCAAGATCAGGATCCCAATGTCCTCAAGTTCAGCTTAAGACCCCTTCTGCTTCCCCAGATGGCTTTCCTGAATGACTATTTCCCTATAACATAATCACAATTTTACTTTAAGCCCAGAGACTTGCATGGCTCACCACACTCAGGCACATGCCTGTCTCCTGGGGTGTGCCCACACAGTTACCAACCTCACTCAGGG
This sequence comes from Sturnira hondurensis, assembly GCF_014824575.4. NCBI lineage: Eukaryota > Metazoa > Chordata > Mammalia > Chiroptera > Phyllostomidae > Sturnira > Sturnira hondurensis. The sequence goes on from NW_028073751.1 coordinate 2,805,909, forward strand.
CGAAAAGTCTGGGAGGGTCAGACTTCAGGGCTAGGGGAGGGAGATGTAGGTGAATCAAAAAGCAACTCAACTCCTCAAGGGCTGGACACAGTGCTGAGCAGAAAACACATGCAGACTTATACCCACACACTCTCACACATAATTCATGAAGGTTTACAGACCTGAAGCCAAGCAAAGGTCCCAGGCTCCCAGGCCTCAGCAGACAGGCTGCCCAGGCAGTGAGAAAACCAGGCCTCTCTGCAGAGGCCTATCTAGAGTTGCTCCTCCCTTGCCCTTTCAGCTTGCCACCTCTTTGTCCCAATGAGCCCTAATTAGCTCCCCTCTGGGAGGTGACTCAAGGCCTTTATCCTGCCTCCGCCCCTGATGACCCATTGGGAGGATAGGGGAGGTGACTTTATATAGAGAGTCATATCATGAGTCAGTACACAAACCAAGACTGGAATGTGGCATTTGGGGCTTTTTAAAATTTTTGTTTATTCTATTTAAGCCACTGGGGAGAGGGGCTTCTCACAGCAGCATGTGGACATAGGCAGATGCTGACCGCCACCCAGGAGAGTAGAAAGAAGACAGAACCTGGAGCTGTATTACCACTAAGCACTCCTTTCTGGAATCTCCGCAATGCTTAGCAGCAGCTCCATCCTCACAATTCACAAGAAGAAACTGAAGCAAGGGGAAGGAATGAAGAACTGAATTTCTGGCTCATCTACTGACTTAAGACCACTGCAGCAAACCCAGGACACCCTCAGCCTGTCTGCACATCAGACTCTGCCCTGGAGGAAAAGGGCTTTGGCCTGGGATGGTCAATGTCATGAACCAGTAACCAGACTTCTCTTAAGAAACACACACACAGTTCTTAAAACCTAACTGTCACAGAACTAGAGTCTCCTGCCCAAGGCCAGGGAGGAACAGGTAAAAAACAAAAACCAAAAGCAAACCAACCAAACAACCTAGGTACATTGAGAATTGACCTGGATCAGCAAGGAGAAAACTAGCAAATCATAAAATTGATAGCAATAATGTCCACCTACCCTCACTGAGCACCCCAACCCCACACCTAAAAGGACCCCTGGGAATATTTCCTGAGCACCCCAAATTCTGCAGAGCTCTTCAATAGCACCTCGTATGGTGATGAAAACATTCCATACCTGTGTTGTACAACATGGTAGCCGCTGGTCACATGTGGCTATTGAACACTTGAAGTGTGACTAGTGTACTGAGGAATTGATATTTATTTATTTTTAATTAACTTAAATTCCAATTTAAATTGCCCCTGCGGCCGTTGACTACTGTATTAGGCAGCACAGCTCTGGAGACTCTGCGGGGACATGAACTTGAGTCATGAATCGATTAATTCTTGTATATGCATGCTTAACCTTTACTCAATGGACTCAGAAAAACTCCCAGGTTCATTAGAAATCCCCAAGGCCTTCTGAGTGTGTGTTGGGGGTGGGCAGAGTCTGAGTGAAAGACAAGAGTGCAGAAAAGAAGGGAAAGGGTCTCTGATTCATATATGAAGGAGCCTTCCCCAAGGAGGGGGAGACTATGCCATCTTATGTCCTGGACTGCATGCTCCGGGGGGGGGGGCCCAGTGCATGAACCCAAAGCCCTAAGAATGCCCACTTCAGGAAGCAGGACACATTCTGTGAGTGGTAAAGACTCTGGCTACAGGGAGACGGAGGAACCACAAAGACCACTCCAGCGAAGATTACTAGGAAGATGCCCATGCTCTCAACCATCAAGGAGAACATTCATGAGCTGTCCCTGGATACAGAGCTCTGGATGGAGAACAGAAGGATGGAACGAGCCTCGCTGCGGGTACCAGCTGATACTGCTGGCCAGAGCTAAAGGGGCTCAACCGCTCAAAAAGGTAAGTTGGTAAAATGTCTTAAAAGCCTTATTAAATGCTCATATCCTTTGGTATCACAATTTCACTCCTGAAAGTTGAATTTAAGAAATTTACTCAAGATTTGTTAAGATTAAGCTACAAGGCTGTTCATTTTAGATGTTTTGTGGAGCAAAAATATTGTAAACATCTACATGTACGATGGCAGCAGATTGTTAAATAAATTAGAGTAGCTTTCGTGTAAGGGACTATTCCTTACTTCCCACACCTGTGTCATCAGAGCAAGTCCCCCATTACCTCCGAATTATGTTCTGATTCTGTCTAGTCCTCTCCATCCCAGTGCCATGCCCTGTTACCTAGAAAAAGGTAAGGCAAAACTAAACTACAGTGATTAGGGATTAGTTTTGGGTTGTAAAACTACCAAAGAGAAAGTAAACAGGTGATTACCAAAACATCAGAATAGTTACTTTTAGGTAAGAGGAGGAAGGGGCTATAATTGGAAGGGACACATGCAGGGCTAACTACTGTAAGTTAAAAAAACAACAATAACTACCATAACATAAAATGAAAGGGAACTTTCTCACCAGATAAAAATACTAGAGCAAACATTTTTTCTACATGGGGAAACGTTAGGAGTAATACACTTTAAAACCAGGAATGCAGCAAAGGTGCCCATTATGAACGCCCTTTTTGCCTAGGAATTTTTTCAAGTTTTGCTTATTATAGTTCCTCGGGTCCCTCCTAATTTGACATCCTACTTCTCTCATATACCAAGTTCCACATCTATGTGAATCTGTCCCCGAGCTCCATCAGCTCTTCTACCGGTTAGTTGGTCTATTATCCCTGTGCCAATACTGCCCTGCTTTCATTACCTTAGCTTCAGAGCAAGTCATGCTGTCTGGCGGGGCAAGTCTTCCCTCCCAACTTTTCTCTTCGGAATTTCGGGGTCTTTCAGGAACATGAAAGACCCTGTCGGGGGGTTTAACTGGAATCTATTGGTTAAATAGGGAAGAAGTAGAGAGGTGACACCTTATGGTGTTAAATCCCCCATGAATGAATACACTATCTCCCTCTATTTATTTAGTTCTCCTTTTAATATATCAGTGAAATTGTACTTTTTCTGTAGAAGATTTGAACACCTTTTTGTTAGATTTGTTCTTATGCATTTTATCTTCTCTGATAGCATTCTTAACATGTCTCCTTTTTACAGTTTCTAGTTTGCTGTTGGTATATAGAATATTGATTACTTTTACCTACTAATCTTATATCAAGTTAACTAGCTAAATTCTGCTATTACTTCTAATAACTGTCTGTATATTGTTTTTTACTTTGTATCCAAACTATGGCTCCTTTGTTTCCTCCTTTTGAATTTTTATGCATCTCCATTACTTTTCTTGGATTTTGGCATTGGTGATAATGGGCACCTTTGCTGCATTCCTGGTTTTAAAGTGTATTACTCCTAACATTTCCCCAAGTAGAAAAAATGTTTGCTCTAGTATTTTTATCTGGTGAGAAAGTTCCCTTTCATTTTATGTTCTGGTAGTTATTATTGTTTTTTTAACTTACAGTAGTTAGCCCTACATGTGTCCCTTCCAATTATAGCCCCTTCCTCCTCTTACCTAAAAGTAACTATTCTGATGTTTTGGTGATCACCTGTTTACTTTCTCTTTGGTAGTTTTACAACCCCAAAACTAATCCCTAAACACTGTAGTTTAGTTTTGCCTACCTTTTTCTAAGCTTTAATTATTAAGACTTTTTAGAGCACTTGTGAGGTCCACAGCAAAATCAAGGGGAAGGTACAGAGAGTTCGCATACACCCCATCCACATGCATGCTAATAGCCTCTAATTCAAAAGATTGCAAGCACCCCTATGTTCATTGCAGCGCTGTTTACAATAGCCAGTTTACAATAGCGCTGTTTACAATAGCCCATCCACATGCATGCTAATAGCCTCCCCATTATCATCATGCCCCACCAGAGTGGGACTTCTGTTATAATTGATTAACCTACATCAATACATCATAATCACCCAAAGTCCGGAGTTTTCATTAGAGGTCACTATTGGTGTTGTACATTCTACAGGTTTGGACAAATGCATAACAACATGAATCTACCATTACGGTATATATCATACAGAATGTTTTCACGGCCCTGAAAATCCTCTGTGCTCTGCCTTTCCATTCCTCCCCCAGTCCCAACCCTTGGCAACCACTGATATTTTTACTGTCTCCATAGTTTTGCCTTTTCTAGAATGTCATCTTGTTGGAATAATACAGCATGTAGTGTTTTCAGATCATTTTTTTTCACTTAGTAATATGCAAAACGATGGAGATTTTTATTATGTTTTTTGATATGTTTTTCGAATCTCTACTTTTTTCCCTCTTACAATCTATTTGGTGAAGACACCAGATCATTTGTGGTGTTTTCCTCTGCTGGATGTTATTTATCAGTTTTCTTTCGGTTGCTTATATGGGGTTTCTGTCTCTCTTTTAATCTCTCTGTTAATGAGGTAAATTATACTTACAGAAAGAGATCATCCTAAAACAAAGTCCTTCAACAGCTTCTCACTGACCTTAGAATAAAATCCAAAGTCTTGACCACAGCCTACAAGGCCCAACAGGGTCCTACAAAAACGCCCATCTACATCTGCCTTTCAGACTTCACACACAATTTCCCTCTTCCTCACTCTGTTTCAGCCACACTGGCTTTCTCATGGTTCCTCAAACGTGACAAGTTTTTCCCAAGCTTTAGTTCCTGTATCAATTCTGTGTCTGAAATGTTCTTCCTCTGATCTCTACATGGTAGCTCCTAGTATCACTAAAGTCTCAGTTCAGCATTTCCTTCCTCAGAGACCTCGAACCACCTGATCTAAAGCAGCCCCCCAGTCAACTCTCACATCGCTCCTAATAACCTTTGTCAGTGCCTGGAGTTACTCTGTTCACTCATCTATCTTATCATCTTCTCTCCCTCATTCTAACCCACAATGGAAACTCCAAGCAAGATTTGTTCGCTGCTTCCTTCCTAATATGTACATTAGGTAATAGTAAATTAGGTCCTCAATACATATTTGTTGTATCAAAATTATATTATAATGGAATTTATCTATTGACAGGTAAGAATACTCAAACCACATTAAGCTGATAAAAGAAGTAGGTATCCATGACAGGATTTTAATTTTGTTAATTTTATGTGTCTGAATGTGAAGCGCCCCATATCAGGAAGGACAGAAGCACAGAGCTGACAGTAGCCACATCTAGGTGAGTGAGGCTACACCTACCTCCAGAGGCAGCCACCAGAGGCATTTACATTCTTTTGCTTGTCTGTACTTTCTGCCATTTTACTTCTTTGACAAGCACATATTGTGTTTATTATATGACAAAATAATGAAAGTAACCTTGTTATGATAAACAAACCAATGAGGTTCTTTCTTTTTTAAAAAAGAAATTCACTGTCTAGTGGAGAACATGTAAAGGTCCCTGAAATACTCAAAACTCATTTGCATCAGCACATGCCGTCCCAGCGGCACAGAGTGAGTGCCTGCCCAGCCCTCCCCTCGGTGTAGCAGGGAACCCGAGGGGCACATCTGCATTTATTTAGTCATGATATTCAGCCTCGTGCCAAAAAAAGGACTGTTGTGGCTCACAGGAAGGTCCCTCTCAAGTCATCTATTTAGGGAGATGAGACATGCACACATGACAAAGCCAAACTCTACTCAGTAACAATTGTGAACACTTCACGTTGGGCAGCTGCGTCTCATCTAGTTTCACAGTCCCCTAGTACCTCCCGAGGACTTACCTGGAACATCGGCGCTCACTAGATGTCAGCTGAAATAAACAGTTCAGCATGTATCATATCAAAACATGGCCCTTGACAAAACTCCAAATAAGTGATACAGGGAGTCAGTGTTTAATGGGTACAGAGTTTCAGTTCTGCAAGATGAAAATAGACTTAACGCCACTGAACTGCATACTTAAAAATGGTTAAGATGGTAAATCTTGTTATGTGTCTTTTTCCACATTGTTTTGAAATGCCAAGTAAAGGGGTACAAACTGGTACAGACAACAGTACTAAAAGCATCTAGCCCAGGAGAGATCGCTGCACATGAGGGGTCCAGAAGAAGGACTTGAGCTGGCCTGGGACAGAAGCGTAGCACTGGCTTCCACCAGACAAAGAAGGCCAACCCAGAGACGCAGGGCATACAGAAGCCAGAGTGCAGATGAACTGGAGGCCAGGGAATAAACATCACCCCCTTAAACAGATCGATCAGCTCTGATGAACAGCAAAGGACTTAAGAAGGTCAGCCGTTGGAACAAGGGGGTAGGGTCAGAGTGTGAATGCCCTCAGATGCCAGTCTGGAGCCTAGAGCCTAGAGCAAATGAGGAGAGACGAAAGATTTTAGATTTGGGAAATGATATGATAAAAGGAGTATTTTAAAAATACTAATTAGCATTCAAATTAGAATGTAGTACACATTAATCTCAAACCTGCTGAAAGGGACAGAAAAGGAAACAGCAGGTCTTCTAATGTGACATTCAGATGACAGCTGTTGCTGAGACAGACACAGAGTCTAGACCACATGGGCCACCTGAATAAGCTTTACAGGGAAGAGAGACTGTGTCCCTACCACTATGGTGAAAAGATGGAGGCCATCACTCTCGTCTTGTAACCTTTCCCCAGAGAGGCTCAGAATCTCAAAAGCTCCTCTTTCTTCCCAGCACTGTAATTCCCTAGACAGTGGGCAGCAGCGATTCCCTGGCCAAATGCAAAGTATGAAGAAGGCTGGTTTCAAAGCCTCAGGCTCCCACTGAGGCTGACAGGGGCAGTCAGCCCCAGCTGCACGCCTAGGGAACACACCAGCCCCCAGAGAGAGAGGGGGCGCTTAGTGGCCACCCAGACACTGCTTCCTGGACCAGAAATGAGCCAGCTTGCCGGTAGCTCCCGTCTCCAGTCAGCTAATTTGTCATTTCAAGAACTAAAGACCAGAGTGGGCCATGGGCAGTTGTCCCCTCAGAATAAGGGCCACGTGACTCCACTGAGTCTGCCCACCCATAATTGGTATGAGACATTTCAATGCCTTTCTTGGAAAAAGGGGAAAATGTTAGAAGTTACTTTATTTACAAGTTAATATCTATGAAGCAAAAACATAGAAAATGGATAAGCGAAAAGAAGATTTTTAAAAAGCCAAGTTTCAGCATGTTACTATGTTATTTATAACAAATATAAATGGATTCACATTGGACATACTATTTCAGAACCTGATTTTTTCCACTTGACAAACTATTATAAATGTTTTTTGATTTCAATTAGTAAGCTTCTCCAAAAATGATGGGTGACAGTTGCATAGCACCCCACAACATGGGGGCTGTGGGGTACCGCAGTCCTGTTAATGAGTGTCCCCTCATTGGACATGTAGGTTGTTCCCAATCTTCGGCTACTATAAACGACACTGTGATGAACATGTGATAACTAAATAACCTCACCCCCAGGATCCTGATGTTGTTCTTGGTGGGGAATGTGTTTAAAATGTGCTGTAAAGTCCTTCTCCAAAGGGAGACACCTGTAACACCCACGAGAAGAACAGTACCCGTCCCTTCAGGGACCTGACTCAAATCTCATCCCTTCTGGGAAGGTTTCTCTTGACCAGACCAACCCAGAGAGCCTTCTCTCCCTTCCAGGTCCTCCAACTGGCTGCTTAGCAGTCACACTCTCTCTTTAGCACTTAACGCCTGCCTGGCCTGGCCTTTGCCATGTGCCCCTGGTCCCTCCAATTATGCCAGAAGCTGTTTAAAGGCAGATATCACATTGAGTACTTCTTTGTGGTCCTAAAAGAATGGCACATATGATTTGCACTCAGTGAATATCTGCCATGTTATTTCATTTAAAAGCCTGAGGGGAATTGAGGAGGTACTAAACCTCAAATTCTAATTAGGGCTTATGGGTGGTCACTGGGGATGAGGAACTATGTTTTTTATTTTATTTTTCAATTACAGTTTACATTCTGTGTTATTCTGTACCAGTTTCAGGTGTATTGCACACAGGTTAGACAATCATATACTTCACAAAGTGTTCCCCCTGATATTTCCAGTACCCAACTGGCACCGTACGTAGATATTATTGGCTCTATTTCCTATGCTGCACTTTACATCTCCATGGCTATTTTGTGACTGCCAATTTGTACTTCTCAGTCCCTTCACCTCTTTGACCCAGTCCCCCAACACCCCCTGCCCTCTGGCAGCCACCAGTCTGTTTTCTGTGCTATAAATCTGTTTCTGTTTTGTTTGTTCATTTATATCGTTCTTTGAGATTCCACATATAAGTGAAATCATAGGGTATTTGTCTTTCTCTGACTAACTTATTTCGCTTAGCATAATACCCTCTAGGCCCATCCATACTGTCACATATGGTGAGATTTTGTTCTTTTTTTCCGGCTAAATAATATTCCACGGTATGTAGGTACCATGGCTTTTGTATCCACTCATCTATTCATGGGCACTTGGGTTACTTCCAAAGCTGGCTATTGTAAACAGCGCTGCAACGAACATAGGGGTGCTTGCAATCTTTTGAATTAGTGTGTTGGGTTGCTTTGGATATATACCCAAAAGTGAAATCACTAGGTCATAAAGCAGATCCATTTTACATTTTTTGAGAAACTTCCATACTGTTTTCCATAGTGGCTGCACCAGTTTGGGGAACGAGGAACTAGAAAAAAAGCCCACCCTTCCTTCACTCATCATCCAAAAGCATTGCTGGAGCTCAGCACCCTGCCTCTGACCTGCCTCACCTCCTTGGCCCAGATGGACACAGCACAGCTACTCTGCCCCAGAGCAGAAACAGGTGGAAGTCAGCCCCCAGAGCAAGGGCTCAGCAGTCAGTGAGGATCCCTTCTCTTAGCCTGTGACAGACCCTGGAATGAAGCAAATTCCCAGGAAAAGTGAGCAGGTGACCTTCCAAGCCTGCTGCCCACTGACTGCAGTCTGTCACATGTGGATATGGTCTCCCTTTAAGCAGCCCTGGGATCGAAGGACTGCCAGGGGCCAGGGTCCTACCTGGGAGAAGCCGAAGTTAATCCTGGCATGCAGTTGCTCTGAGCATTGTCCCTGCCCATAGATCAGGAAGCTTGTCACATGCTCCCTGTCTAGACCTGGGCTAAGAACAGCAAGGTGAGTGGGAAATAAAGTGGGCCCTCTCTTTATAAAGAGCTATAATCTGGCTAGAGGTCTGAAGTTCCAGATACAACATGAATAAAAATGTTGTTTCTGTGTTGGTGGCCAGGGGTAGGTATTCAGGGAGAGAAGGAGATAGTCCAGAACTCTAGGAGGAAGTCAGGAGGCCTCGGTTCTAGTGCGTTCTGCCACCAGTGGAAAATGACACTGCTTTGGGCCAATCATTCGATCTCTTTAGTCTTCTAGTTTCCACACCAGAAAAAAGAGAGACCAATCTCAATGCTGCCCACACAAGAGCTAACAGGTGAGAACATGATTCTGAAAAAACCTCCAAGGGCTGCAGAAATGCTTTTACTGTATAAAAGCTAAATATGCTTACATATGCTAAATATGTAAACACTTACATATTTAGACTACACCAAAAGCCAAGAAAGCCATGGAGGCTGCCATCCTCGCATCTCAGGCACAGGTAAGCCTCTTTTAGGGCCTCCTGGCAGACCAACCCCATGCCAGAGCCACACAGAATGGGCTCCACATCCAAACTGTAGCCCTACCCAGAGGGCGTCCTGCAGCTCAGGATAACCTGCCTCCCCTTCTATTCTGCTCATCCTCTGTCATTCTCCAAGCCTGATCTCTGCTGGTGTTGCAGCAAGAAGTTCAGAAGTCAAAGTCACCTGAGGGGGACATCTCAAGTCTCAAGAAGTGAAAACTTGCTCCCAAAAAGGCTGCAACAGAATTGTGAGCTAAGGATTTCAGAACCAGGGAGCTGGCTGAAAAAGAATACCCTCTACCACCTAGAGTCGAAAAAACAAACTGGGGCAAGGCCAGGGAATTGTAGAAATTAAGGAAGATAGGAAAATGAAGTGAGACAGGGGAAAGAGCTTGCTCAAATCAGTGAAACCAAGAAGGGTTCTAGACTTCCTAAGTTACAGCAGGAGCCCCACACCACATCCTCCTGGCCTACCTCCTGCTTCTTCATAGCTACCAGAGGCACAACTTGAGCACACAAGCCCCTGCAATCTTTTCTGACAAACCTCAGCCAGTGGAGAATGGGAGCTAGTGGATATGTGCTCTGGCTGAAGTCCTGGAGCTGGACAATTCCATGAGTTGCTCTGTGTGGTTGCCAGGAGGTCCTGGAAGAAGGGAGTCTTTACTGCACACAGTAGGACTCTTCATACCATACCCTCATATTGCCTTCCCCTCCTTCTCAGCCTTATTCCCATTCATGCTGCTCCCTCCTTCCTGCTCCTTGAAATTCTCTCTCAAATACATTATCTGTACCCACGTCTTCCTTTCAGACTCTTGCAGGTGAACTCAAACCAAAGACATCAGTAGAGAATTTGGTGCTTACAAGCAATGAGAGTAGGAACTTGGCATGTTTTTCCAAGGGAAAGTATGTTGCTCTGGAAAGCTTTCTCCATAATGCCCATGGCTCTCTGCTCATGCACCAGGTCGGGTTACTCAATTGGAAAGAAAACCTAGCTCACCACTGCCTTAGCCAGCAAGGCTCATGGGAAGAGGGAAGGGACCGAAAGTTCTCTACTTGTGCTCTGTGGCTCTCTGCAATTCAGGAGGCAAGTTAAGTGTAGAACCTCAATTTCATCTTCCCCACTGCACACCGTCCCATGCTGAGCTCCTCCAAATGCCACCTGCTCCTGGAAGAACCAACTGGCTTTTACAAAGGAGAATGATTCCATTTTTAAGAAAAGGAGGGTCAGAGGGAAATCCCCCAGACTGCATGGGAAATATGCTCAAGGTGAGAACATCTGGGTGCTGAGGGTGTGGGTCCCATTCTACAGCCACCCAGAGGGAGCCAGGGAGAGAGGACATGCATGCATGCCCCATGCAAACATATATATACCAAGGACAAAAAGCACGGGAAAACAGTATCAAAATATTAGTCATAGTTCTCTCTGAGTAATTGGGAACACTGGGTTAATTTTATTCTTTTCTTTATACTTGCATTCACTTTCTGTAAGAATGTATAATACTCAGGTTTTTAATTATAAAAGAATGACACTTGTCCCTTCTACACTATATCTGCAGAGCCCTAAACATGACCTACAAACAAACACTCACAGATTTATTTACCAGGTAATCTGGGGCAACGCAGACTCTAAATCTTGTGCTGGGATGTTCTTCGACAAGAGATGTAGAAACACAAAATATTATCATTGTCAAGCATTTTCTCCCCCAGTAACTTTGTCTTTCAGAGTAAGTGAAGCACAGAAACACAAGTCAATTGCCTGCACACCTCTGTGCCTGAACTCTGGCATTTGCCATCCCCATCCCACTTTGCTTCCAGCTTCTGCGCCATTCTTTCAGCTTCCCCTGCCTTTAAGCCTTGGGAGAAACAAGCTCAGCAATCTGGCCACCCCAGGGACTTGCACATCCTGCCGAACAGGGAGAGGATCGAAGGGCAGCAGTCAGTGAGCTGGGGAGCCCCTGAACCAAGCCAGTTGTTAAGGAGGCGTGAGAACCCATCAGCTGGAAACGCTGAAGGCGGGCAGGCGGGCGGAATGATTCTGGGTGAAGGAACATTGTAAATGTTGTCACCCAAAATAGAGCTGAGCTGAACTTGGCTCCCAGGCACTGCAAGCCTCCTTCCTGCTCCCTGCTGGCTCCCTTCCGAAGCCTCAGAGATGCTCCCCAGACACCACACCTCCTCCTCCCTGCTGCCCGGATTGGCTTCTTCTGCTACCTGAAGTTGAAGACAGTGGAAGAGTTGCTACTCTGACTTGGAGCTCCAGGGGTCAGCCCAGGGGACAGGCTCAGTCCTTCCTGGCCCAGCAATCATACACATTGCACGGGCAGACATCAGGGAACCCACCGAGACCAAAGGCAGACCTACCAGGGTGGTAACACGGACCTCCTTACCTCTGCCATCACCTCCTCCTCACACTGCTGCCACCTTGACCTCCAGCTCTTTCTACGTCTGTGCACCATCCAGTCCCCCAAGATAGAAACCTCAGCATTCTCTTCAGTCAATGCTTTGCTCTAACAGCTACACGTAATTATTCACCCAGATGTACCAACTCCTCTTCCAACTCTCTCCAATCTATTACCTTCTTTGATTTACGGCTTCTGATGTCCATCAGGCTTATGTTGTCATCCCCTGGATTACCATGGAAACTTTTTTTAAAAGATTTTATTTGTTTTCTTCAATAGATAAAGGAAGGAAGGAAGGAAGAGAGGGAGAGAAACATTGATGCGCACACGTGAGAACCATTGATGGGCTGCGTCTTGCACACCCCCAGTTGGGGACCTGGCCTACAACCCAGGCATCTGTACTGACTGTGAATCAAACTGGCAGCCATTTGGTTTGCAGGTCAGTGCTCAATCCACTGAGCCACACCAGCCAGGGAGATTACTATAGAAACTTTCTAACTGCTCTCTCCACCTTCAATCCTTTCTGCTCCATCATCAGGCATGATCCAACATCACAAATGGTCACTTCAATCCCCTCTTCAAACACTTCTCAGGGGCTCCTACAGAATGAAGTCCAAACTCTTTACTATAGCTCTCAGAGCCCTTCACTACCTCTCTGTGACCTATTAGCTAGCCTTGTCTTTTGCCTCCTCCCCACCCGCACATCTCATGTTCTAGCCACTTCAGACCTCTCAGAGTTCCCTGGATTTTCCAGACCCAAGGTGGTCACGTGAGACCTTTCACATGAAGCCACCGCTGTAGGCCCTACTGACAAACTCCTCCCCCTTGGATCTCCTGTTGGCAGCCATACCACTTATTTGGCATTTGGCTCATTTAGTCAGTTAGAGCTTTTTTCCTTTGCATCATCGTAACTAACCTAGAAGAGCTTGAAAGGAGAAACAATGTCTTCATATTTGTTTTTCCCTAGCATTTACACTGTGCCCTATACTCTCTAGTATTTAATCCATCCTTATAGCTTCTGATGATGATACCATTACTTATGTTTCCACACGTGGGAACCTTGTTACTGCAATGAAATTATAAGCAACTTGAATATATAGGCCATGTTTTAAATTTCTTTTTATCTGCCTAAACATAGAGCATAGTGCCTTGTATACCTCATGAAGTAATCGATAAATATATAGCCTAATTATAAAAGCAGACATTCATTCATCCCACAAATATTTATCGAGCACCTGCTATTTGCCAGGCACTACTCTAATTATGAGAGATGGGGCAGAGAAAAAGAAAAAAATATCCTTGTCCTTTTAGAGTCTGTCATTCTAGTGGGAGGAGATAGACAACATGTATAAGATACACTGGTTAAACGTATAGTAATGCTAGATAATGATAAGAACTACGATGAAAAATACAACAGAAAGGGGAGCAGAAAGTGACTCGGAATTGCACTTTCAGATAGGATGGCCCGAGAAGTCCTCACTGAGAAGGTATCACCTGAAGAGGTCGATCAAGGGAACGAGCCACACAGACTTCTAGGTGAAGCGTATTCCAAGTAGAGAAAACAGCAAATACAAGGAAGCAGAGACAGGAACAATTCTGGCAGGTACAGAAAAGGAAAAGAAGGACCACAATGAGTAATGTGGGAGGAATGAGGGGAGAAGGAGGGGCTGGGGTCAGAGAGGTAACAGACCAGGCACATAAGAGTGCCTTTCCTCAACTCACTCTGAGTGAGAGAGAAAACCAGTTTGGGGCTTTTAGCAGAAGAACCTCCTGAGCTGACTTATTTTTCATTTTTTCAATCTGACTGCCAATGTTCAGAACAGACTGAAGAGGAGTAAGGGTGGAAGCAGAGAGACCAATTTGAAGGCTATTAGAACAACTAGGCGAGAGGCAATAGTGGCTTAGATCGAGTGGATAATTGGGGAGGTGATGAGAAGAGGGGAGTTTATCAGTTGATGGGCAAAATTGCCTGGCTGTCTCCTGTAATCTTCTCCAATTCAAAAAATGGCAAACCAGTTGTTCAGGTCAAAAACACTGGCACACTCCTCCTCTCTTCTCCCACTCCACATCCAATCCTTTCACAAGTCCTGTATGTTCTACCTTCAAAACATCCAGAATCCAACCACTTTTTATCACCTCCCCAATTATCCACTTGATCCAAGCCTCCATTATCTCTTGCCTAGTTATTCTAAATGACCTTCAAATAAACTAGATAATTTCCTACTTTTGATCATTGTACTCTGGTTATATAACATGTTAATATCAAGGGAAGTCCGGTGGGAAGTGCACAGGAACCCTCTGTTTTGGTTTTCTTTTTTGCAAGCTTTCCATGAGCACCAATAGGAAACTAATATATGGAGGTAGGAGATAAATATATCATATTTTGGAAAGAGCTGCTGTTCTTGAGTAAAGTCTTGATCAAGGAATAATATCTCATCAAGATTATGTCTCTTCATTGAAATTAAGAACAAACTGACAGTAGTCAGAGGGGAGGTGGGAGGGGATAATGGGAGGAAAAGGGGGAAGGGTCATCAAGGAACATGTATAAAGGACACATGGACAAAGGCAAAGTGGGGTAGAATCGAGGGTGGGAGGCAGGGATGGGTAGAGAGGAATAGGGGTTGGGGGAAATGGAGACAACTGTACTTGAACAACAATAAAAAGATTCAAAAACAAGATTATGTCTCTAGCTCTACATTACAGGAGGTACAATATCACATTCTACAATTAATACATGTAGAAGGCAAGAGGAAAGTAGAAAATTATCATCAGGCAAACACCACAACCAACTGTTGCAACAGGATCCACCAATGGATGCTAAAAGTTAAAAAGAATTTACATAGCTTCAAAGTATGGTCTTCAAGATATTTATTAACTATAAATGGTGAGATAATAACTTCATAGTGGAGAAATTCAACAGACACCACCTAGCCAAGTGATCAAGGTTATCCTCACCAGTAAGACGCATTGAGAAGGACACAAGCTCATTTTTGCGGTAATCTTGTTAAAAAGGCATAACCTCACTTCAGTAATGAGAAAACATTAGACAGATCCAACGCTCTTCACAGATGTCAAGATAACAGAAGACAAGGAAAAATGGGAAGACTGGAACAGAGCAGAGGAGATAATGGAGGAATAACAGCTAAGTGCAATGTGGGGCTCTCGGGTGGCTCCTGGAACAGAACAGGAACATGAGTGGAAAACAACAGATGAAGTTCAAATAAGGCCTGCGGTTGAGTTAATTATACCATACCATGGTTAATTTCCTAGTCTTGATCATTTTACTCTGGTTATGTAAGATGTTAATATTAGGGGAATTTGGGTGATGCTGTCTATGGTAACTCTGCACTATTTTTGCAACTTTTCTGTGAGCCTAAAATTAGGCCAAAATAACAAATTTAAAACAAAAGATTATGTCTCCAGATTCACCATTGATTAAACATCACCCCACAACTCCAGGCACCTTTCCCTCAGTTTTATCTGGAAAATAAGATGAACTTGATGTCCTCTCAGGAAATGTGTTATTGGGTGAGGTTGCCCCCAAAAGTCCATAAGGCCTTGAGCTCCCTTGGGCCAAAGTGAGGATCTGAAGGAAAGACCCCCCAAAGCTTTAAATATGTCCCTTCCCACGTATGAGAACTCCTCCTCTGAACATCAAAGGACCTGATGATAAATCTGAAATTGCCATTAATGAGCACCAGTTAGCTGTTTACAGAGACCCCCCCTTCAATTCCACTGGCCAGAGAAAGGCGGCGTTCAGGGACTAGAAGCTGGTGCTCCCCGAAACGCGGCCACCCAGCAGCGCAGCTAAGGCCAGCACTGATCTGCCTTCCAAACGTCTGCCCCCATAGGAAAGGAGCTCTTGGTCTCGAAACTCATCTGACTGCATCACTGCCTGCCTCTATTTACCTTCTATTTCTCACAGAGACCACATTCTGGGACAGAGATGGCCACGGAAGGAGGGCTTCTGGTCACCAAAACCAGAAAGGCCATCAGGGTCATGTCCACAACCACGCAGACTCAACCTCTCAGGTCCCGCATGCCCACTCCGTTGCCCAGTCTATCCCCAGCCCCGCAGGCACCTGAGGCTCATGTCAAGATGAGAAACTGTACTTACAGCATGGTTCTGTCCCCAAGAGAGCCCGCAATGCATTCAGGAGCTGCGGGGTGGGGAGGTAGAGAATGGGAGACGGCAGGGCGCCGGAAGGGGCCCGGAGAGAAGCACTGACACCAGCAATGCTCTTACTCACCTCCACCTCAGATGTGATTCTTCCAGCCTGCCACACAAGCCACGGAACTCTTACCGGAACACCACAAGCCAAAGACGTCCAGGGCATAGGCTTTGAAAATCAGTGGCTCCTCTGAAAGGCCAGTGCAAAAAGGGCCACTAGCATGTATCTCCCCCATCCTAGGGCCAGGACAGGAAAAAAGGATTCTCCCATGGAATGAACTGCCGAGGGCCCTCCAGTCTTGGGTCTTAGTTCGGTCAACACAGTGGTACCTCAGTACTCATCATTAATTGATTGCAGATCTCGTGACCGGTGCCAAAACTGACGAGTACCATATGATGAAGCATTTTCTCTTTCAGGGCAGCATTGTGACTCACACAAATTCTAGCAAGCTCAATGAGTCCCAAGCAAACACCAAGTGCTGAAACATGTTTTTCTTGTCAAAATGCTATAGGTACAGGGTTTGACGAGTTTTGAAGCCAATGAGTAGCAAAGTATGACTATAATTCCAACACGTGCCATCTGTCACCCATCCGGGTCAGTCAGTACACATTCTGTCCGGCTGACAGCAGACCAGCACAGGGCTGTGGAGGGCTCTCGTGCACTATTGCAAACACAGTGGGGATTATTTAGCTGATGGCTGATATGAAATGGCACAACCATTCAGGAAGGCAACTTGATAATATGCATCAGAAGCCCCCCAAATGTTCCCACCCTTTGACCCAGCAATCCCGCTTGTAGGAGTTATCCTAAGGAAGTCAGAGTTTCACACAAAGATTAAGGTATGAGGCTGGCATCCTGGTACTAACAGTAGTAAGAAATTAGCTGCAATAAATGTTATACAACTAAACATTGATTAAGTAAAATATAGGCCATTCATAAGATGGTCTTCTATGTGTACATTAAAAATCCCATTTGCCCTGGCTGGTATGGCTCAGTTGGTCAGAGCATCGTCCCATAAACTGAAAGGTTGTGGGTTTGATTCCCAGTCAGAACACACATCTGGATTACAGGTTCCATCCCCAGAGGGAGCACATAGAAGAGGGAACCAGGAGAGGCAACCAGTTAATGTTTCTCCTTCACGTTGATATTTCTCTCCCTCTTTTTCATTTGCTTCCCCTTTCTCTAAAATTGATAAGCATGTCCTTGGGTGAGGATTAAAAAAATTAAAAGAAAAAACAATTTCTAAAACCCTGTTTTCCAAGAGCTATTTGCCATACATTATGATGTGATCCCGATTTGGTGTGGATGTGGTGTGGAAGAGGTGAGTAAGGGGAGGTATGCAAATTAAAAATGCAAAAAGAAAATACGCCTCAGAGATAGTTACCTCTAGGTGATTGAGATGCCGGAAGATCTTTTTAAATGTTCTTCCTTATACTTTTCTATTGCTTCTAAATTTCTCCCAACAAATATATATTACTATTCTAGTAAGCAAAATAGATAGCTCCCATTTTATAAGTGAATAAGCAGTTACAGTGTGTCTCCTTAACTTGCCCTAGGCTCTTCAGTGAGTCAGAAGCAAAACCCAAAATAAAAAGCTTGGTCCTAAAAGCCTTGCTCATTTCACAGGCTGCCAGCGTGTGCTCCGTGGTGGCTGCCGGACAGTGGTTCTTAACTGGGGCAGTTCTGCCCCTCAGGGGACAGCTGACTTGTCGGGAGACACTTTCGTTGGTTGCGATGGGGGAAGGGGCATTACTGCTGCTAAACATCTTACACTGCACAAGATAGCACCCCACAATAGAGAATTATTTGGCTCAAAAATGTGAATACAGCAGGTTCTGAGATAATATCACTTTGGTCAGTGCTTTTTTGTTATAACTATGATGAGAAAAAAAAAGATCCATTCCCAGCCAGGACCACTGTCTCTGTGAGTTTGTACATTCTTTCCACGTGTGTGTGTGTTTTCTCCAGATACTCTGATTTCCTCCCACATCCCAAAGGTGTGCACACGAAGTGAACTGGCATGTGTACACTGTCCCAGTCTGAGGGAGTGTGGCTGGGGGTGTGAGTGGCCCTTGACGGAAGGACATCCTGTCCTGGGTGGGCTCCTGCCTTGCACCCTGAGCTGCTGAGACAGGCTTCGACCACCCGTGACCCTGAACTGGAATAAGGGGGTTGAAAAATAATGATCTTACTTGTTCTGTTGAACTTTCCTAAATGATATACAGCTCATATTTATTTTAATGTTTAATACTGGAAGGGTTTTGGGGTTTTTATTTAGAAGTTTGGTGATGTTTTTGTGTCCAAAAATATGCTCTAGGAACTTAAGTCTTGTTTCTGTCAATTAGCCTATGGGAAAATTGGTTTCATTGTACATTGCTTCACTTAAAGTTGAAGTTTCCGATAACCTACCCATGACTTCGAGTGAGAACTTACTACACTGCTACTGTCAGAACCCTGCTGTAGAAGGAAGATACCGGTTTTACTCCTCCGCCGCTGGACTTGGTAAAAGCTCAGAAGGCTCTGAAATACATCTGGCTCCTCCAAACTGCTCACCATCCCGCAGCGGCTGCACTGCCTTCTGCCTCAAACAGGATCTGACTCCGCGGTTAACGAGCCCCACGGTGCAGAACACCAAGGACTTTATTACTTGTATTAGGCATCCTTCCTCTTCCAAATGGAGTAAAATAAATTGTTCATTTCACTCCAGAACTATAACAGACACAAACAGAACACAGCTTAGGATCAAGTGCCCAAATAGAGGAGATGAGCCAGTGGGGACAGGTGGAGGGAGTGGCACGCTGACAGTGTGACGCCCGCTGGACCGGGGAGCAGGAGGCCTGTTTGTAGTCCTTCTCAGTACCTTCACTTCCAGCACCTCAGGAGTCCTGGGTGACTTCCTTCCAGACTTAGCTTCCTAAGTGTCTTTAGACTAGAAAAGAAGGGAAGAGTCACACCCAAACCCTGAGAAGGACCCTTCCCTCTTGGAAACCCTTTTCTCCATCAAGGGGGCCACTAGCTTGGACTTATCCATAGGCATCAAGGGGACACGGATGTGATGCTAACATCCTGTGCTCTTGGGCCCAACTTAGAGACTCACAGGACTCAAGAGCTGGAAAGAAACCGGCCAAACCCCCTCTGTACAGATTGGGAAACCAAGTACCAGAGAAGCTAAGGATCAGGCACATGTCACACAGGGACAGGGTCAAACCTGAACCCAGACAGTCCATTCTGTCTGCTCCTTACCAGCATCTCAGCCACCAGAAAGTCTGGTGCCATAGGACCACGGCCATCAGTCCTGTCAGAGGAAGTTCTGTCAGAGGGACCACCCTCTGGTGGCACTTCACATAAGAGCAGGCACGGGGGGACCCACATAGGAATGTGTGCACAGTGGGGAGACTGTTCTCTGTGTATCCCACTTGGCTGCAGGCCCGAAGACAGGCTCAGGGTCTGAGGTCTTCTATGCAGAAGATGGGTGGGGAAGCCAGAGACGCCTCCCGCAGCAGGTGGGGGTCTCTAGTGCTGCTACTGCCTTCTCCTTCAGATAGCCTGGGAAACATGATCTCAGCTGGCCCCTTCCACTGGACAGTTGACCACACAATTGTTTGCTGTACTTATTCTGCAGGTATTTACTGAGCATCTATTATATGTCAGAAATCAAGCAGGACACAGGCCTTTGGGGACTGATCTAGTGTCCCTAAGATCCAGCCCTGTCACATTCCCCTTCGTGGAACATTTCAAGACCCCTTACTGCTCACCACTCTAACTTTCCCTAAAGGAAACTTTCTGTGCTTGAGCTACCTTAGGGCAATCTCACTTTAGCTTGGGAGCAACAGACCAAAGGAGCACAACAAACATCAAGTGACACGTATCTAATACTGCAGTGAATTCCAGAGGGGTCAACATAAAATGCCAACTTAAGACCTAGAAGGAGAAAGAATAGCCTGTTAACTCTAGCAGTGGAGGAAAAATAATCTTCTGACAAATGATATGATCAGAGATAAGACTGGTGGGCTTAAAAAAAAAAGCAAGAAGACAGGGAGGTATGATAATATGGTTAGAATATAATTCTAAGGTCAAACGGGCCTGCTGATACTTCTAACTAGCTGTGTGGCCTTGAGCACATTATTTAACCTCCCTGAATATCCCATATGAAAAATGAGATAATAGCAACAGTGCCAACCTCCTAGGGTTGCTGTAAGGACTGAATGAAATAACATGTGCCAAACGATATCACACAGCACTGGTACCTCTCCAATAGCCATTCTTCCTGGCACTCGGAAGCTACTTAGCACTCACCCTCCAGCCCAATCCTACCCTTTTCCAGAAGACCATAGCAAGATGGCGCCACAGACTTCCCTGGGCTGCAGCACTCACTGCCCTGTGGATTAATGCCTCCGTACCGCTCCACCCTCTCTGGTCCAAGGAATCCTGCCCAAACCAGACAGCAGCTTGGAGTCCAGAACGACCCTGGGGTGACTTGGGCCCCTTAAGTGACCCAGAAATCCTGGGAGGCTGGTCTGGAATGCAGAAAGGGATGACGGAAGCCCTTGCCTGGCTCAGCAGTGCCGCTGGGCCCTGAGATGCACCACATGTCAAAGACCCACAGAGCAATCAGCAGCCCCTCAGAGTGCAGCTGCTCCTGCAGGACAGGGACCCGTGAGTCACTCACCTGCCTGGCCTCAGAATGCAGGTGTCCTCACAGTCAGAGTGTTCAAAACCTAAACCAGATCTCCTTTTTCCTGGAACCAGGCTGGAGGTTCTTCAAGAGAAAGACCTTGTCCTCTATATTTCCCATAATGCTCTGAATAAGATTGTACACACAGGGTGTGCTTTAACACTCTCTGAACTAAATTCAGGGTTCGGGAGAAGTAACACCTGCTTGAGTGTGGTTGGTAGGGTATGTGAATGTCTCGCATGAGATGGACAGCAACTTGAACATTTCACTTAAAATGTCATACGGTGTGCTTGAGTGTGACAATGTTATGTTACAGAATTACATGCTTATGATTTTGTAATAAAAGATTCTGAAATAAAAAGGGGGCATTATTTGTGCTGGACCCTGTATTTCTTTACTGTCAGCAAATAGAACAAGGAATGTGTACCTTAAATTCATGGGCAAAGGCCAAGCCTGCCAGGACTGATTTCCCCTCCCATCCACAAGGGGCAGAGCCTTAGGCACTTCCTGTTCCAGCCAGAATCCTCAGGGATCCAGGTGGAGAACTTCAAAAGCTTTGATACAGGAGGCTATCTAAGACTTGTTAATTATTATTTAAATAGCTTTTAAATCCTGCTGACATTCACAAGGCCCACTACCATTCCCTTAGTTCAGGTCCCCTTTATCCACTGGGGGGCGCTGTCACCAGTCCCTCCCAATCCCGGGAGTGCAGTACACAGCCATCAGAGACCAAACACTACTCAGGTCACTTTCTTAGCTAAAAGCCTTCAAGGGATTTTCTTTGTACGAAGAATAAAAACCAAACTTCCGGTGTAGCACACACCATTTCCAACAGGCCACTGTCTGTCTTAGCAGCAGTATTTCCACCACATTGGACACATAATGCATTGCTGCTTTCATGCCATTGCCTGTGTTATTTTCTCTTCCTTCAAATTTTTCTGTGCCATCTCCTCGTTCTTCATTTTTCAGAAATACTCCTTAGCCTTCCTTTGGGACTGTGGCAGGCAGCCCCTGAGATGGTCCCTAATGTCCCCACCTCCTAATATTCCTGTCCCTGTGCCACATCCCACCCGTGAGTGTGGACTGCACTTACTCATATCTAATAAATAAGACAAGAGTGATGAGATGACACATCTGTGGCTGAGTCACAAAAAGACCCTGGCCACTACTTTGCTCCTGGCCACTACTTTGCTCGCTCTGAGGGAATTCAGCCACTGTGCCATGAACTCTATGGTAAAAACCATGTGACAAGGAACTGATGTTTCTGGCCAACACCAGCAAAGACTTGAAGTCTGCCAATGGCCATGTGAGTGAACTTGGAAGACCCCTGTTGAGATTAGAGATGACTGCAACCCTGGCCGGCACCCTAACTGTTCCCTTGTGAAAGTCCTAGCCAGAGGACTCAGTCAAATCACATCTGGTTCCTTGTCGCACAGAAACTATGAGAAAATAGATATTTGTGGTTAAGTGTTGGGGTAATTAATTATGCAAACATAGCCGATATGAGGACCCAGCACAAATATCACTCATCTTTTAAGCACTCCCCAACACACTCTTCTATCCCTCAGTCCATCTATACTTCTCCCATTGCTTACGGGATAAACCCAAACTCCTTGATACAAGGTCTGCCCAGAAGGTAGCCAGCCATGTACTATGAAAAATGGAGACATTTATTGAAGAAGATAGAAGAAACATTGTACATAGGACAATGACGCCTCAGTTCCCTTCACAGTAGGCACCTTGGGACCTCACATAGTTTGCCAATCTTTGTTGATTGCAGCCCATACATGTGCAACATTCTCAGGAGTTCTGCTTGTTGCAGGCCTTTCAGAATGTGTATCACTTTCAACAGATTCTTGACCATCTTTGAAGCATTTGAGCCACACTTTTATTTGCACTTCACTCATTGCATTGTCCCTGAAAGCCTTCTGAATCATCCGAATAGTTTCTGTAGAGGAATGTTCAAGTTTAACATAAAATTTGATCAGATTAGTTGCTCTACTCACTCAATCATTTTGAATGCCACGGCCACACAGTACACATGCTCACTCAACGGCATCTACAGCCACTGGCTAGTACAGTGAAGTCATCATTATTCACACATGCACACTCCAGTCCACTCTCCTTGGCTGCCAGGTTACATCAATGATGGGCAAGCTGTTCCCATTACATTAACAATGGCTGGGCTTTTTGTGGACAGACCTCATTGTATAATCTCCAAGACCCTACATGATGATTCAGTTCAGCTCACCTTCTCAACTTCATCTCTCATCACCACACCTGGCACCTGGGGTAACTGACCTTTCAGTTACTCCAATGTGCTCCACTCTCACCTTTACCTCTACACATACTGTTCCCACTTTCTGGAGTACTTCTCTCTACCTAATTAACTTCCATGTGTTTTTCAAAGTCCCAACTCAAATTTCTTTCCTCCAGGGAGACTCTCCAACTCCCAAGGCTGGTTTATGTGTCTCCATCTGTCCTTCCCCTTCCCTGTACTTTTCTAATCAGATCATCTATCACATTATGCTTTCAACACCTTTGACTAGCTTATCTCCTGGACTAGATTGTAAGCTCTTTTAGGGCAGGGCACATGTCTGTCATTCATAAATGTATGTATACTAGCCCTGTCTTAACTTTAAGAAATTCCATTATACTCATAAGTGGTCCCTCCAATGCCTTGGCTTCTCAGTTCCTTGAATTCTCCTCCAGTGCCCTTGTGCTACACCCTACTCTAGCTACTGACTTGTTCACACACCCAAGTTCCTGTCAGTACCAAGAACTGCAACCTTCCATGACCTCAAATGTATGCATCCACTCTCCAACTACCACCTTGTACTTTCCACCTTGTACTTTCCAGCTCACTCCTTCTAGTATTTGAACTCTAACAATTCTTTGATCCTAACAGGATCTCCAATCCATTAATACTACAGTTTGTTCACTGGGCTTCACCATGAACATGATATCCTGTTTTCCATTCTCTCCCAGCTTACATTCATGATCAATCTTTATAATAAATCCCATTCTTTACTTTGCAAAACCAGTCCTAGTTAAATTCCACCCCATATTTGCACCCATGCAATTAAATATAGCTGGAGGTAAGTACTCAGCCACGCAGACTAGGCTCACTTTAAATTCATGACCATGAGCAAAGATGGGCCCTTAATGATGCCTAAATGATCATACTGTATCTCTGTAGCTCAGCGATTTTCCACCTTTTTCACCTCATGGCACACATAAACTCATTACTAAAACTCTAAGGCACACCAAAAAATTATTTTTTGCTGATCTGACAAAAATAGGTATAATTTTGATTCATTTACAAAAAAATAATAGTAATTACTTACCTTTTTGCTTCACAGTGACTTTTAAAAAAATCAGGTGCCTACACTTGTACATAAGGATTTCTGGTACCAAGAATTAACCAGTCAAATACAACCTTATTATGGAATGTGACCAATAACAAGCAAGTCAAATTATGGTTCAAGTCAGGGCATTCATACTGGGTGGCTATTGTGTTGTCTGTTGTCATTCTTTCATTTGACAACATAAGGGAAAAGAGGTTGGTGCCCCTGACTACATAGTTAGGTATTGCATGTTTTAAAAATTCTTGTGGCACACTGGTTGAAAATCACTGCTCTAGTTTATTCTATTCACTCACCTATTCCCCTAGATGACTATTCTACTCTGTCTTTGCCTAACAGTTCCTCCCCCGTACCCTCAGCTGATGACTTTGTTTCCTACCTCACTGAGAAAATTGAAACAACCAGAGGAGAATTCCCAGACTCCCCCCACAACATTGATGCATCTCCCAGCATCCACACACACAACTCTGCCTTCCCTCCTCTTACGAAGGATGAGTTACCCATGGTCCCAGAACCAATCCCTCTACTTGTGCTCCAGATATCACCCCACCCTGCCCCCCACATCACTAATTTCCCTTCTCACCTGGGTTGTTTCCACCAGCATATAAACATAGCTGTTATATCTCTCATATTACAAAAATAATAAGAGTTTCAGTTTAGGAAGATGAAGTAGTCCTGGAGATGGATGGTGATATGGTGGTAACAATTGTACAACAATGTGAATGTACTTAATGCCACTGAACTGCATGGTTAAAATGTTAGTTTATGTTATATATATAATGACCAAATAAAATAAAATAAAATAAAGCCCCTCCTGATTCCACTTCTTCTACGAGCTATCATCCAATTTCTCTGTTCCCCTCTGTATCAAATTTGCAATAAATTCCTTCTCCTCCATTTCCTGCTAAATTCACTCAAATAAAATTTAACCTCTCCCCCACCCCCGACCAACTGCTACACTGAAACTGCCCTTATCAAGAGCAGCAAGGACAACCACGTTGCCAAATACAGACAGTGCCCCTCTTACCTGACTCCTCAGCAGCATTGGAACCGGTCTCTCCCCTGCTCGGTGTACTTTCTTCACTTGGCTTCCAGGTCATCATGTGCACTTGGTTTTCTTCCTACCTCACTAGTCGCTTCTTCTCAGTCTTCTCTGCTGGTTCCTCCCACCCCTTCCCCCAACCTCTCAACATTGCAGTGTGCAGGGAGAGGTTGGGGGAGAGTGTCCTTGTTCTGTTTTCTGCTCTACCTATCTTTATTCCTTGGTCAATTTCACCTACTTTCTTGGGTTTTAATGCTGTCTATATGCCTAAGATTACTATAGATCTCCAGCCCATATTTAACTCTCCACTTAACACATCCAAACTATCCAAACCTGAATTTCTTATCTTTCCCCCCCAAATTTGGTCCATGCACAATCTCCTTGATTTCAATGGCAAGATCACATTTCCAATGCTCAGTTAAAAAGGTTTGAATCACTCTTACTCCTTTTTTTCTCTCCCACTCTGTATTTTATCTACCTGGAAATCCTTTGGGCTCTATCTTTTTAAAATATGCAGAATCCAAACTCTTCTTACCCCCTCCTTTGTCACCACCACACACAAAGCCACCATCCTCTCTCCCCTAGATGTTTGCAATGGTTTCTCCATTTTCACCCTTTCTCCTGAAAATCTGGTCTCAACATAGCAGACTTCATGATCTCTTTCAACTATAACTAAGACCATATTACTCTTTTTCTCAAAACCCTCCTGTGGATCCTTTTTTCACTAAAGGAAAAAAACAAACATTCACAATGGCCTACAAGGCCCTACTTGACCCGGCACCCGTTGCCTCTCTAAGCCCAGCTCATTCCACTCTAGACATTTGAGCCTTTTTGCCATTCCCTGAACTTGCCAGGCATGCTTCCCCTTAGCTGGAATTCCCTCTGCCCGAAATTTCTTTCACCAAGATATCCGTATTTTAACTTCCTCACCTCCTTCAAGCCTCTGCTCTAATGTCACTTGTAAAGTTTGTCTTTTATAAACACCCTATTCAAAATTACAGTCCCCCTACCTTGCACTCCCTTTGTCCCCTTCTGTTCTTTGTTTCTTTTTACAGTATTTACCAATTCTAAACACTATTCAATTTACTTATTTATTATGTATATTTTATATTATTGATCTCTCTCCACTAGAAAGTAAATTCCATGAGGGCAGGATTTTTGTTCATTAATATTCCAAGCATCTGGAAGAAGTCTTGATATAGAGGAGGAACTCAAATACTTTTGAATGAATGAATAAGCCCAGCATAATGCCTAGCATGTAACAGATGCCTACCAAATATTTTATTAGCTGTGAGCTTCCCAGGGGCAGGGATGTGACTTATTCATCTTTGTGTCCTCAGTACCCAAGACAGAAATGAAAATTCGATAAATGTTGGTTAAATAAAAGAAAAAAAAACTGAAAATGAAGGCGATGAGACTGGAAATGTGAGGTGCCAGCATTATTCTAAGGTTCATGTTCTAGCTACCCTGTTTCCTCCCTGTCCATTCCCAGCCTGCAGTTTCCCATATCTGGATCTTTCAGGATGTAATTATCAGTGATTAGAATGAAATGGTAAGGCAAACACCATGGAAGATGAGCCATTGCTCTAAATAAAGACGGACTTCCCTGCAGGCTCTAGCTAGAGCTTCACCATCAGACCAAACAGGTAGGGTTTCCAGGTGGGTGCACAGTGAGTCCATAAGTAATATACACGAGCCAGGCTCCCATAAGCTTTAGCTCCAATGTCAGGCTTTGGGGCACCCAATTTTGATAGCCCAGAAACTGGAAAATCAAGTTACTTCAACAAACACATCCCTTGTGCTTCTCCTTTCAGGGCTCCACATCTCAATAGGTGAGGCTGGCATTGGCTCAGACACCTTTGCAGCCCATCACTCATTTCTAACATTGGGGACAAGGAGTGAAATGGCTCCTTATGCTGCAGCTGTGGGACACGCTGCTCCTACCTGCCACACCCTCCCGTCAGGAAGGAAGCAGTCAGCCTTCCTGATGCCAGGGCCTGCTTGCAACCGGAGAATGTATAGGCTGTCACCTGTAAGGGAGGCAGGAAGGGGGTGGTGATGCAGGAGAGCTAGTGCCAACTTGGAAGCGAGACAGGAGGAGGCAGAGCTCTGCTACTTTCTCATTCTATGACCTTGGGAAAGCAATCTCACGATCTGGGCCTTTGTTTCCTCACATTTCAAACTAAAATTTTGAAGAGCATTTGAGATCTCGCTCCCCAGCATGTGTTGTCAGTTTAGCTCAAATAAACAATTATAAGAATTCAAAAAATAGAAATAAAAGCTTTAACCAGACGATCTAACTATATGATTCTCATAAAACAGAACTATTATTGACCTCTCTAACTTGACAGTTTGGGAAGATAGCATTATCCCCATATAATGCTATCCCCATATCCCCTTCCTGCAAGTTCATCTCAACTGCTTCGCCCCCAGCTCAGCTGTCACTCACTCACAAAAATAAGCAATCTCGGTGCCAGCTGTGTGCCAGGCATTGTGCTAGGACTGGGTGGATATCTGTGAGTATGACAGACACAGTCTCCACCCCCAGGATCTCATAGTCTAACAGGATTAGGGATGTGGAGTTCACTTGGAACAGTTTTGATGGGGTAGGAGTTGGGGAAGAAGCCACATGGGTGTGAGAAGAGAGGCTGTGAAACAGAGACAAGGTGTTTAGGTTGTTCTTTCAAGAAATTTGGATGTGAAAAAAACAGAAAAATCAGTGGTCACTCAAGATGGGAGAGACTTAGAAAATTTCAGGCCAATATTGCTGATGAACATAGACGCTAAAATCCTCAATAAAATATTGGCAAATTGCATCCAACAATACATCAAAAAGATCATACACCATGACCAAGTGGGATTCATCCCAGGGATGCAAGGATGGTTCAATATTCGTAAATCAGTAAATGTAATACACCACATAAACAAAGGCAAAGACAAAAACCACATGATCATATCAATAGACGTGGAAAAAGCTTTTGATAAGGTACAACACCCATTTATGATAAAAGTACTCAGAAAAATGGGAATAGAGGGAGCATTCCTCAATATAATAAAGGCCATATATGAAAGACCTACAGCCAACATCATACTCAATGGGAAAAAACTAAAAGCTTTTCCACTAAGATCAGGAACAAGACAAGGTTGTCCACTTTCACCACTTCTATTCAATATAGTATTGGAAGTTCTAGCCACAGCGATCAGACAAGAAAAGGAAATAAAAGGCATCCAAATTGGAAAGGAGGAAACAAAACTGTCATTGTTTGCAGATGACATGATAGTGTACATGGAAAATCCTATAGCCTCTACCAAAAAACTGCTCGAACTAATAAATGAATTTGGCAAAACAGCGGGATACAAAGTCAATATCCAGAAATCAAAGGCATTTTTGTATACCAACAATGAAACAGAAGAAGCAGAAATCTAGAAAAAAAATCCCATTAGATATAGCAAAAACAAAAATAAAATATCTGGGAATAAACCTAACCAAGGAGGTAAAAGACCTGTATACAGAAAACTACACAACACTGTAGAAAGAAATGAAGGAAGACACAAACAAATGGAAACATATACTGTGTTCATGGATTGGAAGAATTAACATCATCAGAATGTCCATACTACCCAAAGCAATTTACAGATTTTATGCAATACCTATTAAAGTGCCAATGGCATATTTCACAGACATAGAACAAACACTTCAAAAATTTATATGGAACCACAAAAGACCCCGAATAGCAGCTGCAATTTTGAGAAAGAAGAACAAACTAGGAGGGATTACAATACCTGATATCAAACTGTATTACAGGGCCACTGTAATCAAAACAGCCTGGTACTGGCATAAAAACAAGCACATAGACCAATGGAATAGAACAGAGAGCCCAGAAATAAACCCAAATCTCTACAGTCAACTAATATTCGACAAAGGGGGCAGTAACATAAAATGGAGTAAAAATAGCCTTTTCAACAAATGGTGTTGGGAGAACTGGACAGCTACATGCAAAAAAATGAAACTTGAGCACCAACTTACACCATACACCA
Source organism: Sturnira hondurensis (assembly GCF_014824575.4). Lineage (NCBI taxonomy): Eukaryota > Metazoa > Chordata > Mammalia > Chiroptera > Phyllostomidae > Sturnira > Sturnira hondurensis. The sequence goes on from NW_028073751.1 coordinate 2,835,096, forward strand.
AAATAAATTCAAGGTGGATAAAAGACTTAAATATAAGCCGTGAAACCATTAAAGCCCTAGAGGAGAGCATTGGCAGGAAAATATCAGATATTCCAGCAGCAAGATTTTTACTGATACATCCCCTAGAGCAAGAGACATAAAGGAAAGAATAAACAAATGGGATCTCATCAAACTTAAAAGCTTCTGCATGGCTAAGGAAAGCAGTATCAAGATAAAAAGATAAGCAACTGTTTGGGAAAACATATTTGCCAATGATACCTCAGACAAAGGTTTAATCTCCAAAATATACAAAGAACTCACACATCTCCACTCAAAGAAGATGAGCAACCCAATTAAAAAATGGGCAAAGGACTTGAACAGACACTTCACCAAGGAGGACATACAGAGGATCCAGAGACACATGAAAAGATGCTTGATATCACTAGTTATCAGAGAGATGCAAATTAAAACCACAGTGAGATACCACTAAACACCAGTCAGAATGGCTACCATAAACAAAGAAACAAACAACAAGTGTTGGAGAGGTTGTGGGGAAAAGGGGACTCTAGTTCACTGTTGGTGGGATTGCAGACTGGTACAACCACTATGGAAAACAGTATGGAATTTTCTAAGAAAACTAAAAATGGACGTGCTTTTTGACCCAGCAATTCTACTGTTAGGAGTATATCCTAAGAACCCTGAAACACCAATCCAAAAGAACCTATGCACCCCGATGTTCATAGCAGCACAATTTACAATAGCCAAGGGTTGGAAGCAACCTAGATGCCCATTGGTCAATGACTGGATCAAAAAACTATGGTACATTTACACAATGGAATTCTATGCTGCAGAAGGAAGAAGGAGCTCCTACCCTTTGTAACATCATGGATGGAACTGGAAAGCATTATGCTGAGCTAAATAAGACAGGCGGTGAAAGACAAATACCATATGATATCACCGTTAACAGGAATTTAAACAACAAAACAAACAAGCAAGCAAAATGTAGCCAAAGACACTGAAATACAGAACGTGCTGACAGGGTCCAGAGGGGAGAGAATCACAGGGGAAAAGGGGAAGGACTCACATGAACAAGTATAAAGGACACATGGACAATAACTAAGGTGGGGGGTGGAAATGGGAGGGAGGTGGGGAGCACTGGGGCAGGCAGGGCTGGGAATATAAGACAGAAAACTACTTGAACAAGAATTAAATTTTAAAAAAATTTTAAAAATTAAAAAAAAAGATGGGAGAGACTTGAGAATGTTGTAAAATGAAGAGACAGGATTCAGTAGAGATGGTGACAAAGACAGGACAGTTGAGAGGAAGGAAAGTCGACAGTGTCAGGCTCCTGAGATGGTGGGAAGGGATGGAGTACAAACAGAGCTGGAGGGCTGTCCTCAGACAACAAGGGACAGGCTCTCTGTGCTTCAAAAGGGAGGGGGAGAGGATGACGAGTGAGCAGGAGTATCAGTTTATTCTATCCTTCCAAGCACACAAAGTCATAGTCAGCTCTGCTGTCCCCCAGGGAGAACCTCAAAATCTACAGGCTTCCATGTTTTTGATGAGCACCATAGACCCTAGGAGGCCTACAGCCTCTATGAGCCCCACCTTGACACTTAATACAAATGACATCCCCCCCCCCTACCCAGCTCCTGAGTCAAAACAGGCCAAATGGGAGCTGCTTCCAGCCCAGGTGCCCACAAGAGATGTGGCAGCACCTCTGGGAGATGGCCCAGGTATAACCAGGTCAAATCTGGGAAATGACTGAAAACAGCAACAAAGTAGAAGAGAAGTCACAAAGTGCCAGCATGCAGGTAAGAGATCACATGAAAATGTTAGGAGGGAAGAGGCCCACTCCATCCCACGGTAACTCGGAAAAGGGGCAGAGGCTGCCTAACAGAGTGAGCTCTTATTTGACACACTGTATGTAGTCCACAGTGAGGTGCCTCCCAACTCACTCACTGCCCAGGCACCTAACCTATAGCTGCCCTAAGACAGGAATCTGGGGTAGTTTCTCCAGTTCACTGTCTCACAGCCATGACTGCAACCCTAGAGCCAGGATTCAATAAGCATTTCCTAGGCCAATGTGCAGAAACAGCACTAGAACACAATGATTTCAGAGGGCAAATGCTTGTCAAGGTCACAGAAAGCAGAAGACCAGACCAGAGGTCAAAATGAGCATCCTCTTTTTGAGGTCGGCACTTGACTCCTGCAGATCCAAGCCAATAGCCCCCTCCCCAATCCAGGATCTGCTCTCTCAGTTTGCTCTCTTCCCAACCCTTTGAGGCACTCCTCCTGTGGACCACACAGAGGATACCCATTTATAGTGCCAGTGCTTCTAACAAAAGCTCATCCCCAGGGGAAAATCAGCAGAAAGGCTTAATTCCAAATGAAGAACTGTAAGAGGGGCCTATTTAGAATGCTACCTCCTAAGTCCCTGTCACCCAGAATCCCCAAAGCATTGGGGAAGACAGAAGGAGAAGAAAAGGCAGGGAACCACAGGGAGGTGATAACTGAAACTTAGCAGGCTGCCTATAATAAGCAAGTGACATAATAGAAATAAACACAGCGTTGGGGCGGAGGTGCTGCAAGCATTGCCCTAGCAGGCCCAGGGGCTCCAGGGAGTCATGCTGGGCTAGAAACCCGGTTATTTCTAGGGCACCAAGCAGCATCTGACCTGAATCAGGAGGCCAGGGAAGCAGGGCCAGGGGGCCGATCACAGGCTAAGAAACACAGCCCACGCCAGTCAGGGGATGTGATCATCCGCCTATATCCAGAGTTGGGCAGGGAAAAGAAAAAAACAACACACACCGAATTCTTCAATCTCTATAGTCTCTGCATGAGCCTGGGGGGCGGGGGGGGGGGCGGGTTTGCCCGTTTAATCAGTAAGAACAGGTAATCCCCTTATCACTTCTTTTGTTTTCAGACTGTCTCTGCCTAGAAAGCACGATTCAAAAGAATTCCACCGCTTCTAACTAGGGTGGCCAGCTTGGAACTCACCTACTTGTAAGGGGCCTTGAAGTTCCTAGATGTAACAGTGGAAAGGGAACATTCACTTTTCCGCTTGTTGTGAGACTCAGATGAGTAATGTCTGCAAAGGTACATGCTTAATAAGTGTCAGTGCCTCTTTCTTACTTACCCTGCTTTACCTGAGGGTTTGCGTTCACAACTCCAAGTTCTTGGACTGCATTCCCTGAACCTACAGCACACGGCAAGAAGGCGTGGCTCAGAAGTCTCCTTGCCACTCAATTCAAAAGGTAGAAAGTCCACACCCAGATGGATCATAGGAGATGAAACAAGAATTGGCACTAAGAATTTGCCATTGAATCTGAAGAGCTCTCAAAGTGAAAGAAGCAAGAACAGAGTTCATCCCAAAGAGAAGCTTCCTGGAGTGTATCTGTTGGCCTGTCACTTGGAGGAGTTTTTGTCAGGAGTTTACAGGACAGGGATAGGAGACCAGAAGCTCATTTTCTAACATGCCAGGGCCCAAGACAGCAAATGCAGGGTAACATAAATAATCCATTCACCAAAATGCATCCTGCCTTCCACTTTTGGAGAAAGCAGGAAGTAACAACAAAATTGCCACTTGAGGTTTTTTTTTTTTAATCAACAGACAGGTTATGCTCCAAGATCAAGAAATACATGTTCAAGTTAAACTTCCACTTCCGGGGATCTATGCAGTGAGAAAGGATGTCCATGATACGAGGCAAGATGCTCAGAGACAGACTGAATTCTACAGTTACTGAAGCAGCAAATTTCCCCCATGCATTTTAGCAATACATATAGAAAAAAGAAAGTTTGCGTATGTGGTCCATTTGGCTCCAAGAAGAGAGTTGGCTGATTTCATCACAACTATTATGCCACCAGTTGTAAAGCACAGCCAAATCTCAGAGATGTTATGGGACGGGTTTTGGGGGGGAGGGAGTGCATCACAGAACCAGTGAAATAGAATATGTCTGCCTGAGGAAGTATTTTATGCTGCATCTCGAACTCCCATTCTGTGGCCTTGCCCTCCAAGTCCTTGGCAGAGGGACTATAAAGAAGTTACACAAGAAAGAGCATTAAATTAAGAGTGAGCAGGTGAATTCTCCCTCCTGGGAGCATGCCTGTGCCTTTCCGTTCCCCCTCCCCTTCCCCTATAGGCATGCCGCTCCTAAACTCTGAGGGTCCCCACAGACTCTCGGACAGGGGGCAATGGGCAGCGGCAGCTTGTCCAGGGCCAACCCCCTGAACCTGTCTCTAAAGCCCCTTTTTCTCTGACTCTCCAGTGAGCTGACAGCAGATCCACCTCGGCCCACTTCTTTCCTACAACGTTCCTGGACAGCCAAAGCAGCCCCACCTGGGCTCTCTCCTGTCGCTTCTATCCCCGGACCTTCCTGGTTTCACTGTCCCCAGTTTTAATAAATGTACACTCAAAATTAAAAAAGAGTGAGCAAACTGGTTAGTAGTTGTAGCAATAACAGCATACTCTGATACGGCGCTTTGCAATCTCCAAACACTTTCACAGATATTTCCTCTGAGCCTCACACAATCCTGTTGGTAAGAAAAGCCAGTATCTCTAACCCTATTTACCAGTGAAGGAAACAGACTTGCACAGGTCAGCTGTCCCAAGGTCACAGAGATAAAGTGGCAAATTGGAGTTTAAACTGACATCTCCTAGGACTATGCTATTTTATGAGATTTCATCTGAGGTTAGGGCCCTGAAGAAGTCCCCGAGTAATGCCTGACCTCTGCATTTTTATGTTCTGTCTCTACTCAACACTGTTTTCCTAAAAATGATCCTTAAAGGCCTAACAGGGTATGGAGTACTAGAATGGACCATGCTTTGCTATCCTCTGGATGCCACTGCCCATGACAAGAGAGTAACGTCAATCACTTTAAGTCTCACACTACAGGACGAACTCATGATTCCTTGAAATATCACCTCTGTACCTATAACCTGTGCATGGCCTTGCATTTTGCCAATTCCTTCTTGAGTCCAGGCAGAAGGGTCCTAAGGATTCCTGTCTACATCTACTTAGGGGACAAGGACAATGAGAACTTCATTTATCCCAGGTGAGTGGGAGACCCCTGAAGAACAAAAGCAGAGAGCTGTAAAAGAGTCTCCTAGTCTAGGAGATAAACACTACATCCCATAAGTCAACAGGCCTTATTTTAGGAAATATTTGGGCCCCTCCCAAAGTAAGAACAGCCTACATATCTTCATGTGTAAGAACAAAAGGTCCATCCTCAGCCCTCAGCTCTTCCCGTCCTGTAGTCTTCCCTCCAGGAGTCCTCTGCTTGTCCACCGTGGGCTCTCCCCTCCTCATTTGTAGGCAATGGACTTGGAATCCTACATCTTGGTCTTGAGCTCTCCTGGGTTCCAGCCCTCTAACAAGGGGGCCCCAGACTGCTCTCCCTTTTTAAGATTTACTGGTACTGTTTTAATTTTTAAAAAGAAGTTTGTTTTCATGATTCACTTATAAGAAGGCATATCTGGTGAATTAACTTTCAACAAAAACAATCCAAGAAAATACAATGGAGATAGGACAGTGTCTTCAGTCTTCAATAAAAGGCACTGGATACCCAGCCTTCTCTCTTAGTGCTTCTCTAATTTATACTTTGTGTTGCAGCCTAAAGAAACCATCTCTCCTCCTCGTTCAAATTAAACATTTACTGAGCTAGGGTACAGGACAGTGTGCTGGTCCCAAAAATGTTTGAACTTTCTTTCTTCCATGACTTTCTTCAAGCCTTTATCTCTGCCAGGAATGACTTCCTCTTCCTACCAACTAACTACCAAAGACCACTTAACCCATCTTTTAAGGTTTAGCTCTAATTCCATCTCCTTCTCCTTGAAGTCTTTTCTAATATCTCTAACTAGACACGTACTTGTCCACCTCTCTCCTTCTTAATTCGCTCTTCTCTCTTGTACCATAAAACTTAGCACCCTTGACCACGATGTGACGATCTGCCATTCCCTCCCTAGAACTTTACAAGCTCCTTGATGGTAGTATGTTCATGCTGTATTCATTGTTACATTTCCTGCAAAGAGTTCTACAAAAAGAAAGCACCCGCCCCAAATTTGATCTCCTATTGTCTACTGTCTACTGTATTTTCTGCTTGTGCCTCTCAGCAACAAGAGGAAGCCTAGCATAAACTGCCGGGGTTCAGAATCCTGCCTCTGCCATTTATTTACAGCTAGCTTCATGACCTTGGGAAAATTGTTTAGCTTCTCTATGCATGTGCTTTTCTCAGTGTAATAAAGAGGATAATAACAGTATTTATTTTATATGGTTATTATGAGAACTAGATGAATTAACATTTATAAAGTGGTTAATACAGTGCTAATTACATTGTGTCACAAAAGCATTTGTTAAGTAAATAAAATCATTGCCAAATTCATCATTTTCTCCCTTAAAATGGGAGAGAATTACTTTTCCTCACAACTTCTCCATTTTGGCTAATGGCGCTATTATTTTTCCCAGGTTTCCAAGATCAAACCTTGACCCCTTTCTCTCCTTCAGGCTTGCTACCCAGCTCATCACCAAGTCTCATAGAATCTGGGGGGAAAAAACAAACACCATCTAGTTTACCAGACTCTTCCCTAGTTTCCAGGGCTCCAAGGACTTTATAACGCCCTATTTGATCTCTTCAGCATTTATCTCTCTCCTACTCCAGTCTACTCCAAATTGTGTCTGCAAAGTATCTGCAAACATTCTTCTCTTCATATCATTTCTCCACACCAGTACCTACAATGGCACCATATCACCCCTAGAACCCAGTACAAACTCCTCTGCCTATCTCTGGAGACCCTCTTTGATCTGTTCTGCACTTCTCTCCTAATCTCATTTCCCCTCTATCTCTACCCCAACCACATTAATCTCCTTGTGGTCCTATAAAGACAGCATGCTTGTCTCTATTCTATTCATGTTGTTCTTTTGGCCTAGAAGCCTTTCCCTTATCCTCCTAAACCACAAAAACCTATTCATTCATTACTCGAGACCGACCTCTAGTCCTAACTTTGTTTTGGAAAATTTCAGCCCTTAATTGATCTCCCCTAGCTCTGAATTGTATAGTCTATTTTCCTTCTTTGCAATTATTATGTACCTTTTGCTTTATGTTACTTGTTATTGACTCACATTAATCTGATATCCCCAAGTAGACCATAAACCTCTTAAGAGCAAGAACAACATGACTACAAGACCTCCCTAGCATCCTTCAAGGAACAGAACAATAAAGGAGCTAAAAAACATACCCATTAGCCAATATTTGATGATGATCTTGCCTCTCCCTTTCTTTGGGAATTGAAGAGTGGCTAAGAACAGGACTGCATGCCCATCTAGCCGGATCCTATATGCTGTGTTCACAGATGGTGTGGCAACCCTACCTGAGGGATTAGCTATAGCCAAAACGCCTGCTCTCTCTGTTGACAAACGCCAACAATCATTGTAATCTAGGCTGCCATATGGTTCACCCAGCCATGTAGCAAAATTGGTTTCTCAGGGATATGGAGAGACCAAGCAGGCCAACTCTCCTATCTATGCAATGGAGAGAGGTCACCTTGAGCTAGCCCTACCAAAAACAGCACGGCACAGAGTCTCTAAGGACAAGCCAAAGGTTGAGCAGATATAAAACCCACTATATCCTGAGGCTCCTCTGAATTAAATCTACCCCTTCCCTGGAATCTAGGGACATGGGCCCAATAAGCCCCCTCTCTCAAAACTCTTGAGACTTCCCTAGAGGAGCCCACGGCTGGGCCGGGGCAGGGAGAAGAGGTTACACTGCCCTCACTGGATGCAGAGAGCTGCCCAAAGTCGTAGTTTAATTTCTGTTTCCATAGCATCTGGTTCTGAGGGCCATTAGCAGAGTAAAATGATTTTGTCGCTGAGCCAACTGTCCTAATTTAGGAGGGACACTCCCCATTTTTTGATCAACTATTCATCATTTTCCCCATTCTCCCTCCTTTGTGGATTCCAAAGGCAGGAAGAGGTCAGGCCCCCATCCTCTTCCTAAATTGCCCCATTCCCTCCCATCCAATTATCACAATCACAGACTCAGAGAGGCTTCCCGGGTTTGATACTCAGAATGGAATACAGGGGAAGTCCAGCTTCAAGAAAGATGTTCAATATTCCAGATATCCACATTGTCTCTCAGCCCAGGACCTTGCTAAAACTTTCAAAGAAAAACTATAAATTCATGTAGGCTCTATTTTGATGCCATGCCATTTACCTATTGTCTTGAAACACTTTCTCCGCCCTGGTTCTCATAGTTGGAAAAAACCTCCATTTTTCAGCTCAAAACAAAGCCCAGGGTATAAGTACAGCCCACAAAAAATTGTATAGAAAGCACTGAGATAGGACCCAGAAAGGCTGGTTTCCGGAAAGGATTCTTATTATTTAAAAATAAAACAAACAAACACCTGACAAAGCTTAAACAGTCTCCTTTTCCTTAACTAAGGACACAGCCCGGACACACCTCCTGGCCACCTAAGAGAAGCTCCTGTCACCTCTGACTGCCTGATTCAGGTCGCCACTCTGCCAATTACTTGCCACCAATCACACTGCCTACCTGAGAAAACCCTAATAACTCCCATTCCCTTGTGGCGAAGCAGTACACTCCGGGAATCAAGAGGACCCTAGATAAGTCACTTGTGACAAATAAGCCTTCTCTTAACTCGAGCTGACTTTTGAAGAAGCACCCTCAGCTATGGCACATGTAGATACCCTAGAGTCACACAGGGAAATCATTTCTCTCACTTTTTCCTTAACTAATATTTATTGAGCTCCTATTACATGTGAAGTACGATGAAGGTGATAGGGATACAGTGATATGCAAAACAGCTGAATCCTCCTATCCCTGAATAATTTTTTCAAAGTGCTTCCCATAGAGAATAATAAAACACACCCTAATCCACACATCATAGACTTGGTTTTCATTATTATAAATAGCAGGAACAATGACAGTAGAGAGTTGCCAATGTTGCACTCTACAACTAAACCAACCCCCTGTATTCATCTAAAGTGGTCACCTCAACTTACCACTTTAATATCTCTACCAACATTTTGTATACAGTACCTCGGCCAATGAACCAGATGCTTATTCCCAATTGCCACTCTATTCCTAAGTTAAAATTCATCCTCTTCTCAAGTCACTAAGCAGTTGTTACTCATCTAAGTTATATAAGGACACAAAATAAATAAATAAGATGCATCCTTTGCTCCAGTTCCCTTTTGCACTGAAGAAGCTCAGAGTCTGGAGGACCATGCCCACACACCCTCCACCCGCCTCTGACTATGCTCAGTGATAGAATGAACCAATATGATCACAGAAGAGCTATGAACTGTCACAGAAACACAGTGGACACCACGTTTCTTGGACTGAGGGAGTCAGAAAAGGCTTTGAGGAGAAGAGGGATCTGAGCTGGGCCTTGAAGTATAAGGAGGCTAGCGATTGACCAAGGAGGAAAGAAAATTCGTACAAAACCAAGGAATCGGCATGTGCAGAAGTGGGATGAAGAAAAATGAAAACATGTTCAAAACTTTCAAAACAGTACATTTTGGCAAAGAGTAAATGTGGAAGAGTGTGGGCTGCCTTAAAGGCAGGTAGGGATCCAAATCTGGAAGGCCCTGCATGCTATGTGAAAGAGTTTTCACTCTGGTCTACAGAGAATAAGCTATTGAAGATTTGGGGGATGGGGAGATAATTAGTTAGTTCTAGAAGGCTAATTCCAGCCATAGACTAGAGCTGGAAGAGAGCAGAGACTCTGAAAATAGGAAATTCCATTCAGCAGCTACTATAGCCGCCTAGGGAAGGAATAAGTCTCCAACTAGAGCATCATGAATGACAGAATTGAACTGAAGAAATTTTGCTGCGGTAAAAACTATCATGACTTGACAACATACTACTTACAAGGGAAGAAGGTGGGAAAAGAACCAAAGATGATTTTGAGGTCTCTAATGCTTTGGAAGACTAGATCAATGCTGTTATCCGAGATGGTCACCCCAGTCAATAGACTATGGGACCGAGAAGATAATGAGCTCAGTTTGAGACATTTTGGATTGTATCCTTTGTTAAATATCAGCAAGATCAAAGGCAATGCCTCAGAGAATCTTGGAGATAGAGGAAAGGCCCTCTAAGAACTCTAAGGAGGTAGGTGCCTCCCTGTTAGAGAATAGGGATTCCCCTAATCTGAAGGATGCTGAGCCACAGCAGCCTCCTGGGGAGCTCTAGGTAGAGGAGTTTATTTTGATAAGATTTGAGAATGTGGCTTTTGTCTAAGGTAGTAAACCCACATCAGATTCATAAGGAAACCATGAATATTTCAAAAAAGTGTCCCAGCAGGAACGCTGCCAGCTTGGACGGAAGGAACAAGCAGTATAAAATGAAAAGAAGTCTTTGGACTCCCAAATACTCCCAAAACTTCTACAAGAAGAAAGCAAGCTGAGTGTACTGCATATAGTTTTCATATTGGATATATCATGATGTTTACACAGCTTTTAAAGCCCTTTCTAAGAAGAGACTGCCCCCAGGGCTAACCAATTCTTAAAGATAGCAAAGGACTCAGCTGGAGCACGCTGTTGATGTGCAAACTAACTAGTTCTGAACTACACCTCCTCTAATCAGACCCTTAACCATTCCAGGTCCAGGTATCAGGCCACTAGAGATTTATTATTTAGAACCCACAAAAATTACTCAAACTAGCCAATCTTAATTCGTCACCCTGACCTTCCTGCACCCCAGTAAAGACTCTAACCTAAAGCCTCCCTTCCATTTCCTGTCTTTTGCCCCCTGACTAAAACCTGACACTTCCCCTGTGGCAGTGATATGTGGCATGCAGTGGCTCCCCTGTGAATATAGCAAACTTAGGTTTTTTTGTTCCTTTTCTGTCTCTCTTCTTGTGGCCACACCTGACTGACCATCACCTGAAAGAACACAGAACCCTGAGAAAACGACTTAGCTGCAAACATGGGCTGCTACATTTTATGGAAAAAGAAGGGTAATTCTGAGGGCAAAAACAGGAGCCCACAGGTTAGAACCAAGAATAGCAGAGAATCACTCTCGGGCAGCAGGACTGAGCCCCCTCCTATACCGGGCTGGATTTCAGAAGCTACGGACTGGTGACTGCTGGCTTCCCTTTCTAAATGGGAACATCTACTCTAGAGAGAAGACTAAGTGGACAAGGCAACTACATGTGATGTGAGATTCTAGACAGGATCCTGGACTAGCAAAAAGTCATTAGTAATATAACTGACAAAATTTGAATAAGGCCTATAGATTAATGTAATAGTATTGCATCAGCACTATTAATTTCCTGGTTTTGGTTGTTTTACATGCTTGTATCATTTGTGGAGGGCAAAAGGTTCTTTGTACTATCTTTGCAGCTTTCTTGTGAGTCTGAAATTATTTCAGAATTTAAAGTAAAAACATATAAATAACGTTGTTTTAAAATGTGTAAGTATTACCAGTACAGGGGCATCCATAGCAGTTACCCTAAGTCCATGCTGACATTGTGCGTGTGTGCGGGGGCTGAAAACCTGTCCTGTTCGTGTGCTTCTCCAGACCAAGGGGAGCAACGTTCAAGTTGCTCTTCTCAGGGAACTGCATTGGAGAAGCTTCATACGTACCTCGACCTGATTTAGATGAGGGGACCCTGGCGTCTGAGCCTGAGCCCGAGCCCTAATAGACGAGACTTTTTTTTGAAGAAGGATCTTAGAGGAAGATGAGTGTACTTTTCATGTGTGAGGCATATAAATAATTTGTGATCAGAGGGCCAATTGTAATGGTTTCAAAACACATCCATCAGGTCTTTGACAATCTTTCCACGAAGAAGCAAAGTTTAATTCAGGTCTTAGTGACTCTCTTTTCCAACAAAAAGAATGTGGTGGACCTATAAGAGGAACTAGTGAACAAAACAAATGAGCTAAATAGAACCGGAGGCATGGAAACAAGGAACAGACTGACGGCAACCAGAGAGGAGAGGGGGAAGGGGGGAAGAAGGGGAAGGATCTAGTCAAGGAACAGATATAAATGATCCATGGACAACAGGGTGGGGATTGACTGTGGGAGTAGGGGTGGGGTGGGATGGGGGGATAGGCAGGGCAGGGGAGAGCAACGGGGGAAAATTGGGACAACTGCAATAGAACAATAAAAGAAAAGAAGTGACACTAGTGACTTCAGAGGCTGGATCATAAAAGGCAATATGGCTTTGGCCTGGCCCTCTCCTGGGACACTCACTCTTGGACCTGGCCACCAAGTCATGAGGAAGCCCAGGCGAGGTCCTTGGTCCTCAGCCGCAGCTAAGCTCCCAGAGGAAAACCAGCCTGAATCAACTCCTAGACCTGTCAGAGAGGAAACTGTGAAACGACCCAGACCCAGCTACTGTCTGACTGCTCGACCACCATCTGACTAAACTACATAAAAGATACTAAACCTCCAAGCTTGGCCCAGTAAATCCCTAGAGCTGAGAGAAATAATTACTAATAATTACTGCCTGAAGCCACTACACTTAGGGATGGTTTGTTCTGTGGCCACAGATAACTGAAACAATGCACCATAGGCTGTTGGGAATTTCCCAAGTTCACACAGCTTGTAAGGAGGAGAGTCAGAATTCTGATAAAAGAATCCAAAGCCATTCTCTCCCCACCACCAACAGACATGACAATAGCAGTAATTGCAGATAGTCTGCATCAGATGTTCTCTACAAGCAGGTACTGGTCTAAGCACTTCACACGAAGTGACTCAGTGAATCCTTATCACAATACTATGAGGTAGCTATCATTTTACAATCCGGGAACCTGAGGCACAAAGAGGTTAATTAATTTGCACAAGGTTATAGAGCTAGTAGGTCACAGAGCCAAGACTCACCCTTGCAAGTTGGCTCCAGAGCATGCAGTCTTAACCACTATGCTCTGTGCAGCTGAAGCTTCAAAACAGACTATATAAACTGAGAAAAGAACCAAGAACAGTCCCTTAGGAACTGCAGGCTTTACAAGGCAGTCAAAAAGAAGAGCCAGCGAAGGAGTGATCTATGAAGGAGGGAGATGGGAAAGAACCAAACACTACATCTACAACATTACTTGAGAGCCCATGGAAGGGTCCACAAACCAGTTTTGATCTTTAAAAAGAGTGATCAGGGTAAGCCCTGGCTGGTATGGCTCAGCAGATTGAGTGCTGACCTGTGAACCAAAGGATCGCTGGCTCAATTCCCAGCCAGGGCACATGCCTGGGTTGCAGGCCAGGTCCCCAGTAGGGGACACATGAGAGGCAACCACACATTGACGTTTCTCTCCCTCTCCTTCTCCCTCCCTTCCCCTCTCTCTAAAAGTAAATAAATAAAATCTTTTTTTAAAAAAGAGTGAACAGGCCAAATGCAAGTTAGCCTTGATACCCCTCCCCAAACACCACAGCTGTCAGTAACAAACTCTTCCATGGAAAGTGATCTTCGAAGAATGGAAAGGAGGGCGATGTCTGCTGGATTACCCTGAGTCGTGCAGACAGAGCAGCGCTACTACCCTTTTCCATTCTCCTTCTACAATGATCAGACTTATCCCTACCCCAGAATGATCAGGCTGTTATTTAGCTTCAGAGATGAGAAGAGCAAACTCTTGAATTTACTTTAAGAAGATGTGGTTCATGGTCCTGACTGGGTAGTTCAGTAAGTTAGAGTGTCATACTGATATGCCAAGGTTGTAGGTTCGATTGCCGGTGAGGACACATAGAAGAATTAATCAATAAAGGCATAAATAAGTGGAACAACAAATCGATGTTTTTTTTCTCTCTCCCTCCCTCCCTTCCTCTCTCTCTACATCAGACAATCAGTAAGAAGACATGGTTCGTGATGGGGGCCAAACTTGATGTTTTCTTTTAGACACAGCTCCCGATACTAAAGTTTCCAAGTGACCCCTTGGCAGAACTAGCCTAGAACCAATGCCTTTAACCCTTAACTGTACAAGCAGCTCTGGCCTAAGGCAGATCATTCATTCACCCCGAGGCGGTGACACCACACAGGAGAAACACAGAGCCCACGTTACATGTGGGCAAAGGTAGCAGCTGGGGTCAAAGCAGCAGGAGTGAAAACAGTATTCCCAAGGGAACCAGTCTCAGCTCCAGCTCCCATTTGCCCTCTCTGTGAGCTGAGTGCAAACCACACACGGTGGAAACCTACTCAGATAATTTACATAATGAGAAACCAAGACAGCAAGCTCCCTCCCCATCTGGGGCTACCCCTGTGCCTCCCTCAGACCTACCAATTAGACTCTGGCCCAGCAGCAAGGAGTTTCTCTCAGAAGTGGTGATGTCTTGCTCTGCCCAGAGTAGGATACTACCCAGCTCCACATCCTAGGGCCTTCTCAGTATTGGCCTGAATCATCTGGGCTGAGCCTCAGAGGTACCATCTGAAAGGGATTCTCATCAGTACTTGGCCAAGACAATTTATTACACATGTCATAAGAGGCCAATGAATGTTATAAGTCTTTTTGGAGAAAGTATTCCCTTTTGAAAATGAGGCCTGGGAATATGGGAGAGGCCTTCTTGGAAAAACATCCCCATGTTTTGTCCTAAACAGTCAGACCTGAGAGAAATTTAGCCAGATTTGTCAAATGTGGTTCTACCCTATCCCAGGACTTATTCCTACCTTCCCATAAAGTCTGTCAGACCTAAAGTCCAAGGAAGGGTTGTAAACTTTGTACTAGAAATTTCTACAAACTCTTCTGGTTCTTGGGAATGGGGGCTGAGGAATGGATGTCACATTTATGACTAAGGCAAGTATAACGGCAGCCCTAAGGAGGAAGTTGGGGAGCATGGAAGGATAAGGTAGGAGAGGTGAAGCCCCAAGTAAGAGGGTCTCAGAAATAAAACCACCCATATGAACAGACTATGAAAAGGAAACCAACTAAGGGTAAGCAGTCTGTCAGGATGCCTTGGGAAGCCCCAGGGTCCTGTGAAAGAAATTCGGCACTTGTGAGCCTGGTTTCACTGTGACAACCGGATCATGTCATGATCTGAGACTCCTTTTTCCTTTTTTTAAAAAAATATTTTATTTCTTTATTTTCAGAGAGAGGGGAAGGGAAGGAGAAAGGGAGAGAAATATCAATGTGTGGTTGCCTCTCATGTGTCCCCCACTGGGAACTGGCCTGCAACCCAGGCATGTGCCCTGACTGGGAATCGAACTGTGATCCTTTGCTTCACAGGCCCGCGCTCAATTCACTGAGCTACACCAGCCAGGGTTCCTTTTTCCTTTTTAAAAAACTATTCTTTTTGTTGATTTCCCCTGCTGAAATCCAATCAACCGATGACAATGCTGGTTTTTCTCACGCAGAGACAGAAAGTCAGACATGACAGATCATCAACAGAATTTACTCGTTTCATCCTGACTACT
Source organism: Sturnira hondurensis (assembly GCF_014824575.4). Taxonomy (NCBI): domain Eukaryota; kingdom Metazoa; phylum Chordata; class Mammalia; order Chiroptera; family Phyllostomidae; genus Sturnira; species Sturnira hondurensis. Next base: position 2,850,430 of record NW_028073751.1, read on the forward strand.
AAACAAACTCTCCTCTCTAGAGCAGTTACTCCAGAATAGAGTCATCGATGGAGCAGTGTTTGTGAGATTCATTATTTGCCAAAGCAGCAGGGTGGGGTACTGTACTGAGGATTATACTAATGGCCACAGGCACCAGTGGAAGGGACCCTGACTTGAGCAAGGCGAATGCCATAGCAAGGTGACGACTAGTGGTCCTTAGGAGCTTTGAGCTAGAAGACAACTCCCTCTGGGACCTGACACCCCCACCCCCACTGGATACTTCTTTCCAGCACACCTGGCAGGAAACGCCTCATTTTAAGGAAATGGTGAAAGAATGAATACCCCCGAAGAGAGACATGACAAATCATTGGGTTCCTGCTCCCTACTCTTTTTTGGGGAAAAAAATTTACGAACCAGAACTGGCCTCCAGACATCCCCAAGCTGCCTACTAGGCAAACCATTCCTAATGTGTGACCTCAGCTTACTACAGAAGACACCTGGTCATACCTCTTACCTCCTAAGCAATCCATCTTGAATCACGAATAGGCCAGAATAACAGACATTCCACTGATAAACCAGAATGGGGAATATCCAAAAAGCCCACAAAGCAAGTGAAATTGGAAAACTAATCAAGACAGACAGAAAACATAAGCCAAAATATTGACGTGCACGAGGAAAACCACCTAGAGATCATTCTAAAACTTGAAAGAATTACTTGCAAGAAAATAACACCACAGACTATCATGAAACAGAAAACTGAACTGAAACATAAGTGAGAAGCAACATTTCTGCCCTTTATCAAAATGTCTGAAGATGCTTTCCACGGTTGGTCTATCACTGAGCTTGGGCTGTCATTCGAGGAACCCTGAAATTTGTTCAGGATGTCAGCGGTCTGCAGAGAAAGCACAAGGGATCACTCGTTCCCTTCTTTCTTGGCAATAGCCATTAACGAAATATCTGCTTGGCCATGTTATAAGTTACCTCTCCCAATATCTTACAATCAGGTGAAGAAGATAAGATACTGACCATTCAAAAATAATTATTAAAATGCATGACATTAAATGATAAGTTTCATGTAAGTGATACAGGCCAAAATACTAAAACTCCAAGAATAAGAAAAAAAAATGAGCCCTAGCTGCCCATTTCTCTCTTTCATCCTGGATATTTTCTGTATGACGAACACAACCCTCTGCTACTCTGCGTGGAATCAACCCAATCAGCCCATTTCGTCTCTCTCTGTCCAGAAGCCACCCCAACTCATCTACATAGAATCCGACCTCAAACTACTTCTCCAAGGAACTTTCTTTAATCCTCTAACCAGGTCTAATCTTCCTTTTAGGACTCTACCCTTCCTCCCCAAAGCACTATGTTGGTGTATCTTATGGCATTCATCATATTCTGGATCGAATGACTGTTCTACAGTGAGTTCTAGATTGTAAGGTCCCTGAAGACAAGGACTGTGCCTGATGCAGCTTTTCTAAGGTTCCTAGTTCTTGACACAGAGCACATATTCAAACATTTGTCAAAGCAAACATTTGAAAGATAGAACTGAAAGAAAGCTCTTTCGGTAATACAACCTTTGGGATGCCAAATTATATCACTGTCACAGTTGAGTTGATGTCTCTTGATTTGCCCATGGGCTGGACCAGGTATTTAGCCATGTGGTGACCTTCCTCTCGTTCATTCAGTTCTGAGGAATGTTAGCTCAGCTTGGCTCCTGTTAGTTGGACCCAGATCAGGATCAAGACCAAGTAAAACATCCCAGCCTAAAGGACAAAGACAAATCCCCAGTCTGTATAAACAGATCAGGGAGGGAGAAGGAAGGGGAGGCCAATGTGCTCCATACAGGGCAGGAAATCTGTGAAAGAAAAAGAACCATTCAGGATTCTGCTTTGAAGAGAAAATAAAAAGTAACCTGAGCATCACATCTTGGAGGTCGATGTTGCTCGTAGAACACAGAAACCCTCTAGGATACCTGTGCCTTGGCCACTCTGGAGACCTCTGCAAGGGTAAATGGAATGTTAGCCACCTCCAGCCCCAACCCCAGGAGGCAGGCAGCACAACCAGGGTCCTGAGCAGAGGCACAGCGAAGAGCGAACAGGCTCTCTATCCAGAGAAGGTTCCTGGAGAGGCTATTTGGATTTCACTGCATGTGCAAAGTGGGAAGGGGATGTTACTGTTGCATGAAGCTCGTGTGCCATACTCCGCTGGCAGCAACTCGCCAGAGAAAGAAGAAAGAAGGTGCCTTAAGTTAACCTCATTTCATAATGACCAAAACCAACACAGCTGATTAGCAGCAAATGCTCCCAGTCAGTGTGAATCTGTCTTTTTGACCCCAGATTGGCAAAAGCTCCCCAGCCTTTGCCTGGGTACAGCAGGTTCTCTTTCATGTCATTCTCATGCCTTTCAATCACCCTCTGGGTTTGCTACAGTTCCACAGCCTTTCTCGGAGCTCTCACTCACCACGATTCTTCTATGCGCTGTTGTTTTTAAAGGACTCACTTTACATAAGACGGTCATTTTTTTAAGCTTGTCATAATTTAGTACTTCCACCAGTCAATTCATCTACTTTCCCCAGTTTTCTAAAGAGTTCCTTATATCATCTCTTGAAATCCATAAACTGGATGTATCGCTATGTATATATTCCAGTTAGTAAAGTGAGAGTGGAGGGTTAATTCACTAGAAACAAGTAGGACAAAAATTCCCACTTCACAGACATCCAACCAAACTCAAATTTGGGGGGAAATTTCTTTTACCTTCGGTGCAAATTATACTAACAACACCTCGGACCTTGAAAAAAAAGACCCAGGAACGAGTTGTTGAAGACTGCACAGGTGGGGACTTCATTAGCGATGACGTCATCATTCCCTTTCCAAATTAACGTTGGAAACTGCCGCGCACCATTAAGCCAACAGGATTCAGAGGGCTAACACTCCTCGCTGCTCAGATGTGCACATCTGCATTTTCCCCATTTCTCCAAATGGCAGCTCCCCGATCCTCTGACATTGTAGCACTATGTTCAAATCAGTTACCTTAAACGCAGTACTTCAGACCAGCATGGGAGGGGCTCATTCCCCCTGGAATCATACCAACTGTACAGGAATATGATCAAAATAAAACTATCAGCAATTGGGGTCTTTGGCTTCTAAATGAAAATTAAAGCATTCACGCACTGTGGAGATTTCTCTGTCTGTACACGGAGTCATACGACGGCCCACATGGATGCCATCGTGCGATTCGCAGGCGCGAGAAACAGCAGGAACTGCTGTGCGGGCACAGCTGCAGCCACAAAGCTCAGTGACCAACCTCTGGCCCTCTCCTTTGAGCATCTCAGTTAAGACTCGCTCACCGAATTCATCGTCATGGAAAACTTCTTAATGGCAAAGTATCAAAGAAGCAAGTTGGTGTTTTCACTTCTGGCCCTAGTATTTGAGAGGTAAAATACTGATTAAGATCTTGGGTTAGGTTTTCAAAAATATCCATTACATGGGAAGAATTCACCATTAAATTAGCTTAATAGCAAAATTAACATTCTCCATCTGTTAAAAAATATACACGACTACTTTGAAAACATTCTGCCTTTTAGAGAAATACCTATTTTAAGAATATGTTCTTTTACTCAGCCTTAGAGCTGAGTAGCCAAGGAGAGCGTGAGAGGTAGACTTCCCATCACATAACCTAACAAACTTTCTGAACTTTGAGCCATACAATGTGTTACATATTAAAAAATACAATACGATTTTATAAAGAAAGAACAAACTTGATTATTTGCTGTTAGGAAACAAATTTAAAATGTCCTCAATAATAAAAGTCGGTAAGAGGAAGTTAATCACCTAGTTAGTTAATATACCACTCTCTCTGGTTTACCATTTATTAATTCCAACTGATAGTCCTTTTGTCGTGTAAACATAGGGTTGGGCAGCGGTAATCTACCCTCCAAAAAAGAGGGTCTTTCTTCTCCAAGAAGACTTTTGTTCTCCACTGCCGAAATCCCATTAACACTAATCAGCACAGCGGTTCAGAGCTTTGTGGTGCAGTGCTCCAGTTGATAATGACCCCTGTAGAAGAGAGCCTCCCACAGCACAGGTGAAGGCTATCATCGCACTCAGCTTTTCAGTCAGGACTTAGGGTCACAGAGCCACAAGTGAAGACGGTTTTAGTATTAATCTGGAGGCTTGCTTTTTTAACTTCACTAGATTTCATCCACTCAGAAGACACTTGCTCGAGTCTCCCTGTAAGCCAGGGGCAGCCTCACATGCTGAGGGCAGGAGAGCAAGGAGAAACAAGAAATCAAAGATAAAATATGGTTCCTGCCTCCAAGAATCTCAGTCTGCTGAGGAGAGCAGCCACTGAAAGAAATAATGACACTATAACAGTAATTCTGCTCCTAAAGCTATCACCAAGCCTGTCCTCCTCACGACCAGGACTGGTCAGTGTCTAGTCTAGTTTCACTTTCCCATCTTCAAGCTGCATCACAGCTGGGTTTCCAGCTGGCTGGGGAAGAACAGATTCTTTAAATAAACGGCACTTTAAAAACATGCAGTTGCTTTTGCTTTACTGAATTGTGTGAACCACCTCCAATATGTGAACCTAGTGCCAAATGATTAAAATCACCCTAAAGAATGTGGAATCCCCCAGGAATACACCTTTTCTGTCTTCAACAACAAAGTACACTATGCCCTGGAAGGAAACTTCAAGTCAGAAAGTCCCCCCAAAAGAATGATCTTTTTTAATGCTATCTATTATGTCTATTCAATAAGAGAACAGCTTAAAATCATGTATGTAGGGAAGCAACAAGTTATAGTGTGGTTAGACCAAAAACATATGCAACCATTGTTTAAAATGCAGGGCTATTTGCAGAACAGAGTGCTTTCATAGCACTGTGCAGAGTTGCAAATCCCTGAGTGTGTTTTTGAACCATTCTTCCTCTCCTTTTCCACAGAAGACACAGAGAACCCTTCCATGTATTCAATCTTCTTCAAAGTATGAAGATTTTACTCAACCCTTTCTCACCAGAGGCAGTCATTTTTTTTTTAGATTTTATTTATTTATTTTTAGAGGGGAAGGAAAGGAAAGGAGAGAGGGAGAGAAATATTAATGTATGGTTGCCTCTCATGTGTCCCCTGCTGGGAACTGGCCTGCAACCCAGGTATGTGCCCTGACTGGGAATTGAGCGGTGATACTCTGGTTCGCAGGCCCGCGCTCAATCCACTGAGCTACACCAGCCAGGGCAAGAAGTAGTCATTTTGGATGAACGATACACATTAGATCCGTAACAATGCCCCTCTGGCAGGCAGTGCCATTCCAGGACTTCACCGGCTTCAAGTCAACACTCCACAGTTGCAGTGAAATTAGCCACTTATGAGGACCTTTTATAAGGGGTCTGGTCTGACCCCTGTATTAATGCTACCGAGGCATGCCAAATTTAAGCATAGTATACCCTTCTATATAGTACATTAGCCCAAAGTCCTGGTCCACCCAAACACAGCTTTTTAGATCATGTCCCTAGGAACCACACCTTTCAGGACCCAGACGCACTCAGAGCTGAAACTAGCTGAACAAAGTAACGATTCAACCACAGTTGCTCAACATAACGGCCATGATGACAGTTTCCAAGTGCCAGTTTCCCTGTTTTGCAACGGGCAAACCTGCTCCAAGGAAGAAATGTTCCCGATGACCCTGTGGCCCAGCGGGTTTTCTTTAGAGATAGAAAACACAAAATGAATTTGTTAGTTATTTCCTGCTGAGCACAAGGAAGGTGTTGTGGTTAGTTAGGATGATTTTGTTTCCTTATTTAATATACCATTACCAGTCCATGTTTTCTTTAACCACATGGTAAAAAATAAGAAAATGCATTTTATGTTCTTCTGATATATTATTCCCAGTTCCACAAGTTTCTTCTCACAAACACATCCTTAAATTCCTGCTCCCCTTATGTAATCCCCCCAAACTGACATGTACCTACTTACCATCAATTCAAAGCAAATCTTTTTGCATTCTAAGATGTTTACTTCCATACTATGCCTTCTCCTTGATAATGTATGGAATGTGAGGGCCTTTTCTTGAGTAGTGACAGTGGTCCTAAATTTATCTTTTTGAGAGATATACTACACAGGCTATTTTAATCCTACGAGATGACCGTAACCTAAAAGCAGACAACGCATCGGACTCTCATAATCTCCACACTCAACTAGTAAACACTTAAATACTCACTAAAACAAACAAGGTGTTTTTGACAGGGGAGCGGGGCTGGAAGCAGAGAAGGCAGTTACTCCATGGGGCCGTCTGACGACGACCGTGGGTCTCAGCGGACAGCACTGGCGACGTGCTCTCTGCATATTCAGAAGCAACTCACCGAAATCTAAAACAGAAGCTGTCCTTGGACAAGGTTCAGTGAATGTTTTCACTATTTCCCACTGCACAATACAGTTCCACAGCTCCCTGAAGCAGCTCAGAGAAAATACTTAGCAGAATAAAAAAATTAGAAATGCTTTACTGGTCTCAACTTGTCATAATAAAACATTTCAGAACATAAAACCAACATTAAAGAGCAGCCAACAGTATTCCACAGAACAATGTCAGGGAGAGAACTGCTGTTATCACCAAATGTTTTTCCCTTCTCATTAAGACACTGCAAGCTTCTTCCCATTAAAGTGATACAGTTGAATTTATGCCTAGCTCTACTTGCATCACTAAACTAAAATGTGTCTTTTGAAGGACGGGGTGGGAGTGGTGGGAGTGGAAGGGGGCGAGGGGACAAGCTTCCAAAAGCCAAAGGCATTGATCTAGGAAGATGAAGGCAGCAGAACTCCCTTGAGCCGTTCCACATTCTTTGCCACTTAACTCAAAGCTTCATTTCGCTACCCAGAATCAGCAAACTGGGTAAACATACCAACTTCAATGACAGTCCAGGACACTTATCACAATTCAGGGACTACACAGCTCAGAGTCACACCACAGGCACTAAATTCAGCCTTATTTGGGGCAAAATAAAACCCCAACATGAATAAGCATTAAGACAAGCTAACACCAAGTACTCCAGTATGGGACAATTTGGTTTAAAATACCTTCCTAAGAAGTACGTACTGTAAAAATAAATAAATAAAATCTTTAAAAAAAAAAGAAGTAGTAAGTACGGGACTCAGGGACAAGAAGAAAAAGCTCTTCGCCTGACATTTCTTTGACTTGGGGCACGGGAGACCTGCATCCCAGCTGCACAGATCTACAGATCTCCGTGTCTGTTTCTCATCTCCTGCGCTCCTGTGCAGCACCCAGCATCGCGAAGACGAGAGATGCAGTCAACACACCCTGCCCGTGGGATGTTGGAGCTGAACTTACAGCGTTTGTCAGAAGTTACTCTATTTCATCATCATCACCATTAACAGACCTGGTAAAATCTCCCAGAAACAGCCCAAAGAAGTGTCTGTTCGCTAGTCCTGGAGGTTAAGAGAAGGCTGTGCTACCCACTAAGCAGGCAATCACGACCGAGAAAAATCACGGAGAAAAACACAACAACCCCCAAGACCTGAGCCACATGGAGGACAGAACACAGTAGCAGAAAAAGTCCAACTCTTCCTGCGCCAGTGGTGTGGATGAGCAGAGCCGGGAGCCCAGGAGAGGAAGGAGGGGGCGGGGGCCATCATTCCCTAGGAGAACTTGTAAGCGGAGGCCTTCAGAGCCTGGGAGTCCGCCCAGCTGCTCCTGCAGACCCTGCCAGGCAGGGCAAAGCAGGCCCGTGGGATCAGAGCGGGCAAAGCCTCCAAGGGTCATTCCTGATTCACTGAGCCGCGGGCCAGCACCACCCCGACCTCTCCGTTTTTCCTGACTCTGCTGGGCTATGATGGCAGCTTTCCAGCCCCACATGCCATACATCAGCCGCAGATCCCCGCTGGCACAGGCCAGCGCCTCCCCCGGCCCTTCCCCACCCCTGGCACACTTTGAGCATGATCCTCCTTCTCCCCAACCTCAGCCCCCTCACCCACCCTTGACAGGCGCCGGGGCCAGGGGCGGCCCCACCCCCAGTGGCCGGGCGCTGCCAGGCCTGGGCACCTGCAGCACCTCTTCGCCCCACCCCCATTCTCCACCAGCTCGCCCCTCCCCCCTTTCTCCAGCAGAGAGAGGGGCGACTCACCGCAGTCAGTGCACAGGATCTTGCCCACCTCTTTCTTGAGGTTTTTGCCGTTGGTGTCGAGGGGAGCAAAGGCCGTCTTAAAGACTAAGGGCTGCTCCGTGGGCTCCAGGAAAAAGATGTATCGCTGGTTCCTTTCGAGCGGCGCACAGGAGCCCACGCTGATCACCTGCTCTCGCTGCAGCCCCCCGCTCCGGAGCGGCCACTTGTCCAGCACCTTCACCAGCGCCACTCGACCCGAGGCAGGCGGCTCTCGGGTGCTGTTGGAGCTGGATCCGCCAGCCGGGGCCAGCCCCTGTACCTTGCCCTCCACCACCACGGGTGCCTTGTACGCCTGGTCCTGCACGGACTTGAGGCTAGGCGAGTAGCAGGCAAGAGACACACCGAAGAGCAGCATAGAGAAGCCGGGGGCCGGGTCGCGCCTCATGCCGCCGGCGGCTGCGGCTCGCGAGCGGGCGGCGGCTCTCTGGGCTGCGGGGTTGCGGGGCTGCGGCTGTTGCGGCGGCCGCGGCTCTGGGGGCGCAGCGGGACGGGAGATGCTGCTGCTCTTGCTGCTGCTGCTCTCGCTGCTGCTGCTGCTGCTGCTGCTGCTGCTGCTGCTGCTCTTGCTGCTGTTGCTGCTGCTGCTGTCGCTGTAGCTGCTGCACGGAGCCTTCTCCAGTGGCGGCGGCGGCAGCGCTGAGCAGCAAACCTGCCGCATCTGGCCAGGCCATTTGGGGGGCTCCGCCGCTCCGCCGCCGCCGCCTTGGGAGGGGAAACAGAGCCTGCTGGAAAACCGGAAACAGCGTAATGTTAGCGCCTCGTAGCCCTCCACCCGCAGCCCGGGGACGTGGCCCAGCTAGGGCAGGGGGCAGGCTGCAAGCGGGCCGCGATGCGCAGCGCGGAGCCGCGCAGCGCTCCCACCCAGCGCGCCAGGACCTGGAGGAGGATGCGGAGGATGGGACGCCCGCCCACTTGCTCTCTCGCGCCCCCTCTACCTCCGGACCGAGTGAGGAGCGCGGCTTCTGCAGGGGAAGCTTGGGACTGCGCTGCTTTAGAGCCCGGGTTCTGGGCCCGCAGGGGCGCAGAAAGGACCGTGCTACCCTTTGCTCTAGGGATTTGTCTGCGCGAGAGTGGAGTAGTGCATGAGGAGGGGGCGGAGTAGAGATAACGGATTCTGGCACAGTCCTATGAACGAGGGAGTGGGACACAGGGCGTGTCCCTGCCTTTGGCCACCGCTGTAGCTGCCAGAGAGATTGCCGCTGTCGCGCTGGCTGTCCAGTCTCCCGTTTCCAGGGTTGTCTCCTTCCCTGGAAGGACCCCAAAGGCCGGCCCCTAATTGAGCCCACGTGCTCGGCCCTGCCACGGCCAGGTGAGTGCTGGAGATTCGAGTTGAGCGGAGGAGGATCCCAGCCCCGTCATTCGGTAAAGAGTTGGGGCTACATGAGGTCTTGTCTCGGCATTGAGGCCACTTAACCAAGGGGTGGTGGTTGGGAGAGGGTCCAGCCCCCCAAGATCGGGACTTTCTCCAGCCGCCAGAGGTGACCAGGCTGCAACCTCATCTTTTTAAAAGCCGCTCCCTAAGGAGGTGGGGGCTTCCTGGAGCCAACCTGAGAGCCAGAGCCTGTCAGGCCAGAGGCTGCTTCACAGGAAATGGTTTCTTTTTAAGTCTGGTACTTGCAAGAGGCAGGAGAGTTTGCTTAAACTGAAGCCAATATCAGATTTTAAAAATCAAGTCCACGACCTATTCTATTTCTATCAATAAGGATCCAGGAAGTTTTCAATACCCAGCTTATCTGTTTGAAGAATGTGGAGCTCAGAACTTCCAGTGAGATTTTGGAGAATTCTACCCCTGACTGCCACCCACCCCACCCCACCCCAGGAGACTGGCCCCTGGATGCCTGACAGAGCAGGATTGCAATTCGGGAAAGGAAGGAGGGAGCTAGACCTTCGCTCCTGGCTAAGAGACCCTTCGGACTTAACATACCCAAAGCCAGTGGCATTGTCTTTCCCACCCCAGTCCAGATTCCCTGTAATTATTAATGGCACTGTTTTATACTTGGCAATCCAATCTATTTCGATAAATTCTTTAGCCTCATCCTCTTTTCCCTCAACCAGGGATCTAATCAATCACCAAATTCTTTGGCTCTACATTTTAAGATATCTCCGATTCATCTAGCTGCTCTCCAACTCTGCCAGGAGGACTGTAGGTCTGAGTGCTCATCCTCTCTCCCTTGGACTACTGCAGAGCCTCTAAATGGGTTTCTATACCTCACCTCATCACCCTCCTCCATCATGCACTGCCAGCATGATCTTTCTAAAAATAAAACGTAAATAAAATCTGCCAGTGCCATTGCTCTCAGGAGTAAAGTCCAAGCTCTTCAACATGACTCTTCATGGGCTCCCTTGACCTAACTAGGTCCACACTCTGGGAGCCAACCTCCTACCCTAACAACCCTCGGAGTATTGCGATTTCCTGGTGTGCTTCTGCCCGTCATGTCTCTTATGTCCAGGAAGTCTCATAGCTACCTTGTTCACATAGAAAACCATTCTTTCCCCAAGCCCCCGCTCAGTATTTTACCTCACCCCTCCCTTCTATCCCCATACACATACATGATGGAAGGAATCCCTCCTCTTCCGTGTTACCATGTGCCTCACACATATTGCTGCACTGACCTACACTGTACTTCAAGCAACTGTTAATGGAAGCTGCTGTTAACAGGAGCTGCATTAGACCCATCAGACCAGTCATCTTTTTTTTTTAAATGACTTTAGAAAGAGGGAGGGGAAGAGAGAGAGAGAGAGAGAGAAGCATTGATTTGTCGTTTGATCTATTTATGCATTCATTCTTGTATGTGTCCTGACTGGGGATAGAATCTACAGCCTTGGAGTATCAGAATGATGCTTTAACCAGCTGAGCTACCCAACCCAGGCTCAGGCCAGTCATCTTAATGGGAGGGACTATGTCCTTTTAGTCTTTGTATCCCTCTGCAGTGAAACAGCCAACATGGTGCCCGGCTTAAAAGGAAAAGCACATCTTTAGCGAACTGAAAATCAACTCTCATAAACGCACAGTCCATCTTGTTGGTCCCTTCATTGTCCCTCTTTTCATTTCACGGATCACAGGTCTTGTACATCACAGAACAACGTTATAAAGATCACTACCTCCATCCTCTCATTTTTTAGTGGAAAAAAAAAATCAGTCCCAGGGAGAAAAGGGGACTTACTCAAGGTCACACACAACCAAGACTATATTCAGTCTTCTGTTTCTGAGATCAAAGTGGTGGGGAAGATCTGGTGCTCTGCGGTCATGAGAGCTGGGCTTCGATCCAATTTTTTAACTTACTGACTTTGGGATGAGTCTATTTCACTCTCTAGGCCTTAATTTTCTCACCCATATAATGGAGGTAGTAAGAGGATCTACCAAATAAAGTTGGGTTTTTGTGTGTAGTCAATAAATATCCAATCAAATGGCTCCTCTGTGAAAATCACCAAGGCACAGGACTGGCCACCGAGGTGGACTGCAGTGACCCAAACTGCTGCTGTCTCTGCCCTCAAAGCTCAGACTCTAGTAGAAAAGACAGCAGTTAACAAGTAAGTGAGTGAATAGGTAACTAAATTACTTAGAGTAAAACATGTCCTGAGGGAAATACACAGGATGCAATGATAGGGAATAATGGGAAAGGGAGAAGGTAGAACTACGTGAATAAAGGAAGGCTTCTCTGAGGAGATAACATTTAAACTGAGACTAGAAGGATTTGAAAGATGTAGATAATGTGAGGTAAGTATAAAGTGCTTAGAACACTGCCTGATGCAGAGTAAGGACCAAAATTAATATTGAATATTACTGATATTTTACTTATACCAATGGTTTCCAATTTAAGAGCTGAGAATCTCTCAGTGGTGTGTAGTTATTGCACACTAGGACTTTCTGTATATTTAAAAATTCAGTGCAACTTTTTAATTGTAGATGCCACTAGGAGGAATAAAACTATGTATTCTTTTTTCACATATCCATTTTAAAGCATAACAAGACACTATCTAGTATGAAGAAGACTGAATCAAGGCGAAGAAGAGTGGCAAGATATAGTAGCATTTTTTAAAGATAAATATATAGCCCTCATTGGTGTGGCTCAGTTGGTTGGGCATTATCCTGCAAAGCAAAACGTCACTGATTTGATTCCTGGGCAGGGCACACGCCTGGGCTGTAGGTTCAGTCCCTGGTGATGGCGTATAGAGAGGTAACTAAATGATGTTTCTTGCTCTCATCGATGTTTCTCTCTTTCTCCCTCTCTCCTTTTCCCTCTGTCTAATAAAATAAATACATATCTAGAAGATAAATATATAAATATTTGCAGAGCATAGATTACCTTTGAAAAGACATAGTATAAATTAGAACAATAGTTGACCCTGGAAAGGGCACTGTGCGACTGAGGAATGGGGCACAAGAGGGATGTTTTTCATGGTATTCCCTGTTGTACCAGTGAATTTATATCAAATTTATACACTGCCTACTCAAAAAACATTAAGAGGGGATTCTCTACATCAGGGATGTCAGACTCATTTTCACCAGGGGCCACCACATCAGCCTCGTGGTTACTGTCAAAGGGCCAAAGTAATTTTAGGACTGTATAAATGCAGGTACTCCTTAACTGTTAAGAAGTTCAAATTACGTTTAGTTCTTTGAAGACAACCACAAGGCTGATGTGGTCCCCAGTGAAAATGAGTTTGACACCCCTGCTCTAAATTTTTATTGCTGCTTAATTTTTATCCTGTATTTTCTCAATCAAAAGCTCCTTAAAGTAGAACTATTGTTATACAGGATTCCTTGAATTTTTTTTTTTACCTCTAAATGAGATTCCTATGCTTAAAAGGGGTGGGGATTACTTTGCTATAATTTTATGTTCTTTAGCATGCAAAAGGTAACTTTCAGACCCCAAGTCTAGAACTCCTGCAGCCACAGAAGGTAGGACTTAGGCAGAGACTTCTGAAGGGAGGAAAGGTACCTGTCCAGTTTTCCTCAAGATGTGATATGTATGAGGACGAGCTTCCAGAATTAGCCTCAGTCACTTAGTGTAAAAGAGCAGGATATTTGGTTTCCTAGCCCAGACTAACTAACTCTATATTGACTGTTTCCTGGGGATAAACCTGAATTAACAGGCATTTCTTAGACAATAAATCTTGATATTCTAAACCTGCTGACTCTTCATCATAAATTCAATAACTGATAGTAAAAATAATAGCTACCATATACTAATGGCTGATAGCATCTATATTTCCATGCCTCGATGACTTTGCATTTTACATATTGAAGAGACTTATAGAAGTTTAGTAACTTGCCCAAATGACAGAAATGTGCTCCCATTGAGGCTTGCCCATTGTCAAACACTTGCTTTCACGCCACCACATCTCTCTGAGTGTGAGGCATCTCTCAGCCTCACTTTCATTGTTGTTTGAGAGGTCTCTTGTGTCTCCAAACAACTTTCACCAACGTCAGGCTATTTGAAATTCGAACAGTACAGAGCAAGTGGCATAAGAATCATTTTACAAAGAGATGAGGAAAACTGAGACACTGAGAGAATTTAAATGACTTTCCCAAGATCACATAACTACTGATGGGGCCCAGACTTATTACAAACTCAAGCTCACACTTTTGGGTTTCCCACCTTTATTTACTTACTTAAATTCATGCAGCCTTACTGAGGTATAATCAATTAAATTGTAATGTATGTACTTACTTATTTTTAAATAAGTCGATTTCAGGACTTTAAGGTTTATGAAGGAAATGCAAATTGACATGTTAGCACAAATAACTCAGGTATAACTCAGCTGTGTTTTCATGTCACAGTTTGCCTCACACAAATATTTTTACAGTGAAAAGTCATAATTTTGCTATTAAGTGCCACACGTTGTGCTTTGAATCATATTTCTTCCGAGGTAATCAAAGGGTGTGAGGATGCCCACTGGGATCCTGCACAAAACATGGAGCGCTTCATAGATTTGCATGTCGTCCTTGCACGGGAGCCATACCATCTTCTTTGTATCATCCCAATTTTAGTATATGTGCTGCCAAAGTGAACACACAACATATTTAAAGTGTACAAGGTGCCCTGGCTGGTGTAGCTCAGTGGATTGAGCGTGGGCCTGTGAACCACACGATCACAGTTTGGTTCCCACTCAGGGCACATGCCTAGGTTGCAGGCCAGTCCCTGGCAGGGTACACATGATACATTGTGTGTCCTTGGCAGAGGCAACCATACATTGATATTTCTCTCCCTCTCTCCTTCCGTTCCCATGTAAAGATAAATAAATAAAAATCTTTAAAAAAATAAATAAAGTGTACAAGGTGATGAGTTGATATATGTTGTGAAAGGATTTGTACAATCGAGTTCATTAACACATCCATCACCTCACATATTTACCCCCTCTTTTTGTGTGTGAGAACACAAGTTCTACTTTCTTAGAAAATTTTTATTATATATCATTAGTCACTATATTATACATTAGGTTTTAAGAGTTTATTCATTTTAGCCCTGGCTGGTGTGGCTCAGTGCATTGAGTGCTGGCCTGCAAACCAAAGAGTTGCCAGTTTGATTCCCACTCAGGGCACATACCTGGGTTGCGGGCCAGGTCACCAGCAGGGGGTGCACAAGAGGCAACCACACATTGATGTTTCTCTCCCTTTCTTTCTCCATCCCTTCCCTTCTCTAAAAATAAATAAAATTTTTCTCCTCTTTCAAAAAGAGCTTATTCATTTTATAACTGGAAGTTCATATCCTTTACCAACCTCTCCCCAATCCCCTAATCCTGTTTCCACCATTCTGTGCTCTGTTCTATAAGTCTAACTTTTTTTAGGTCCCACATATAATGATACCATGTAGCATCTGTCTTTCTCCATCTGAGATACATATGTTAGTTTGTTCAGGAAAAGTACAACCATTGTTAATATAACGAGAACTGTTCATGTCACATCAGTGTAACCTGGGAGCCAAGGAGAGTGGACTGGAGTGCACATGTGTGAACAATGACGACTTCACTGTACTAGTCAGTGGGGTCAGTACTTTACTGAGTGAGCACATGTACTGTGTGGCCGTTGCATTCACAATGACTGAGACAGTAGAGCAATGAATCTGCATCACATTTTGCATTAAGCTTGAACGTTCTTCTGCAGAATCTACTAGGATGATTCAGAAGGCTGCAGCCATGGGCAACCGGTGATTGACAGCTTCATTATGACAAGGCACCCACTCATGCATCACTCTATCTCATGTAGAGTTTTTTTGGCGCCTCACTCAGGTGCCTCAGCCCCACTACACCCAGGTGCCTCAGTCCTGCTACAGCCCAGATTTGGTGCCCTGCAACATCTGGCTTTCCCCAAAACTAAAATCACCTTTGAAAGGGAAGAATTTTCAGGCCATCATTGAGATTCAGAAAAATACGATGGGACAGCTGATGGCAATTGGGAGAACTGTGTGAAGCCCCAAGGTGCCTACTTTCAGGAGGACTGAGGCACCATTGTCCTATGTACAATGTTTCTTGTATCTTCTTCAATAAATGTTTCTAGCTTTCATAGTACATGGCTGGATACTTTCTGGACAGACCTCATTGTATATCACACCCATTATTATCCACTCACCCAGTGATGGACTCTTTAAGCTTTTTCCATACCTTGATGACCATGCACGATGTTGTAACAAACATGAGAGTATAGATTTCTCTTCGAGATAATGATTTCTTTCCTTTTGGATCAAGCTCACACTTTTGAACAAAACCACACAGAGAAATGGAAGTTGGACCTGTTCACTACCTACCGTGGCTCCCACAAGGCTGTGAAAAAGCTGGTTCATGGTGCCAGTGGACAGTGTCACTATATAACAACCACTGAGAACAAAACCAGAAGTAGACAGAATGGTATAGACATTCTGAATTCAAGATAGAACACCCACAGGAAAAGCTCTGCTTCTTCTCCCAGATCCTTCCCACACAAGATGGACTTCCTCCAGCTTTAGCCAATTCAGCAGCCAGAAATGGCCACTGAACCAGATTACAAGACTGACTCCAGCCAGGAGAGCTGGCTAGTGAGTGAGGTGTGCATGGCCTTTCTGTGGTCACTGAGTCTCACAAACCAAGCCAAATATTTTGCAGGGGAGTCACATTTTCTAAATAAAGGTATTTTGTAAACTTATTTTTTAATACTTTTGAGGTCTGTTTTCTAAATTTGGCTTCCACAGGCACGCTCAGGTTTTGTGTGTTTCATTTCTTTTCCTCCAAGGATTTTTCAAATAAAGAACTAAGTAGAAAACAGATATTGAGAATCTGAGAATGTTAGCACTGGGAAGGACTTTAGCAACCATGTGGCCCAAAGTCCTCCTTTCACAGAGGAAGATCTAGAGACCATAGAGGTTATCTCCTTTGTTCAAGGTCACACAGCCTCCTCAGTGGCAAAAACAGCACTAAAACCCTGATTCTTTGCCTAGTGCGCTTTTGTCCACATTTCAAAATCCTGGCTCCACCCCTACTGGAATGTGGGCTTAGGCAAGTCACTTCATCTTTATCAGCCTTAGTTTCCTTCCCCAATAAAATTGGGATAATAATAACTCTACCTCTTAGGGGCTTTGTGAGGATTCAGTGAGGTAGTTCATGCAAAATGCTTCACAGTACCTGGCATAGAATGACTGGCTAAGATTGTGGGCAATGAACTCAAACTGCCTACCTCTGAACTTCAGTTCTGCCACATGCTTAATTGACATTTGGTCTAGTTACTTCACTTTTCTGTGTCTTGGTTTCCAATTAAATGGGTTAAATGACAATAGTTCCTACCTCATTAAAATTGCTGTGTTATTTTTTTATAAATAAAATAATATATATAGCCCACACAGAGTAATGCTCAACATGTTAGCTATTTATTCATCTGATTAGAATAACCATTTTTCTTTATTTCACTAGCCACACTTTACCTCAAACTCAGAAGTTTTAAAACTACCCATTTTCATAGGTTTTGAACACACACTAAAATTCTTAAGAGTAGAACCTTACGTTCGACTTTATGTTTTTTTAAAAAGTCCCATCAATGATCGTCCCAGACCCCAATCAAGGGGAGCTGACTCAATCATGTACAGCCTATGTCAGGAGTTCAAGGGCTTGCACTCTCCAGTTTGTTGAAATGAGTAGCAGCCCCTCTGCCTGAGTTGTTCCATCTGGGATATTAATACTTACTTCTTTGTAAAGTACTTTGAGACCTTTGGATGAAAAGTGCTATGTGAGCACAAATTGCTATCTCTTTTCCAGATACTACGTTCAGATACAAATCCAGAAGCTCCCTAAAAAGACCACAGCAAAGTATAATCTAGATATAAATATATCTTTCCTGTAGTATCACAAGCAGCTAATAGGTTCATATTTCACAACATCATTAGTTTTCTTTTACATGTCATAGCATATCTGTTTTGGATTGAAAAAAAAAAAAGATGTCCTCAAGCTGGATTTTTCACTGTTGAACATGAAAAGATTTTCCTCCCTCTGTTTTCCTGATTTGTGTGTTTGGCATCATCTCCCGAGGTCAACAAAAACTTTGAGGTTGATTCAACTCTGGGGGCGCAAAGCAGGATGAGAAGAAGAAATTATTCTCTTGTTCCCCAACCCTCCTCTCTCTCCTCTCTCTCTCTCTCTTTCTTTGAGTGTCCAATTCAACCTTGCTTTATAATTTTCTAGATTATGTGCATTTTTTTCATTTGCTTCCCAGGCACTTCCAAAATCAGCCATAGTCAGAAATTTTAAGACTTTACTTTTCCTGAGCTTTTTTTTACAATTCATAAATTTACTTATTCATTCTACCAAGAAGCATTTCTTGAAAACCTACTTTGCATATGGACCCAGATGCTAAAGAAATAATACCTATGGTTCCTGTTAGAGCTAAAATCTAGTCAAAATTAGAGGTGGGAGCTATTACCAGTTGGGCAAATGCCTGCCCGGGACCTCCCATTCACCCCCAACACTTTTTCCTTTAATGTTATCCCTCCCATTTGTCTTTCAGGGTCAGTGTCCCACTGTCCTCTCAGGTCTCCAAATTCTGAGGGCAGAGAACATACACTCAAACACTCAGAGACCTGCAAACACTAGGTTCTCAATATTTGCTGAACTTGACAAATTCAATCACACTAAGGGATTAATACCTACAAACTCCTTAAGTTATGGCTTAGTTTCTAAGATATTCCATATTATTCATTCCAAAATTAAATTATTTATTTCAAAAATAGTTTTATTCATTCTTTTAAAATCCATTTGATTAATATTCATTTTGCAATTTATCACTTAAAACTACAGTATTTTTAGTGCCTACTCTGGACCAAGCTTTTTACACCACACACTGAGAATGAAGGTACAAATTAGATACACAAGGTCACACTCTTTTTTTAATTGATTTTAGAGAGAGAAAGGAAGCAAGAGAGAGAAACATTGATTTGTTGTCCCTCTTCTTTATGCATTCATTGGTTGCTTCCTGTCCATACCCTGCCTGGGGATCGAACCCACAACGTTGGTGCATTGACATGACACTATAGCCAATTGAACCCAGCCAGGGCTTATCCCACTCTTGAAGAGGTTACCCTCTTAAAGGAACACAGACACACAAAAAGGAAACAAATACATAAAATATTTCAGTAAGATAAAGAAAAGAGGAAGAAGAGTGTGTATGATTAGATTGAAAGTGAGTAGGACAGAATGGCACTTGCAAGGGTAGTCTCTTTAAAGAGGCAATATTTGAGCTGAGGTCTGAAAGATGAAGAGGAGTTAGCCACACAGAACTCTGTGAGCAGTCCATTTGAGGCACAGGGAAGAATCCTGTACAGAGGGCTGGAGACAGTAACAAACTTGACATCAAAGTATGGGGGAAAAAGCCAGCGAGGTTAAAGATTCTTAGAACAGGACTGGCATGAATAAGGGCAGGGAGATAAGATCAGATTTATGCTGGGCCTTGCTATGGTAGGTTTGTATTGTATTCCAAATACAGTGGGAAGTCATTGGAGAATATAAATAAAAGAATGGTATGTTTTAGTTTATATTTAAAAGGGATCACTCTACTCTGAGGGCCAGGGCCAGACTCCAGACCACCAATGGTCCCCCCATGGGTCGAGTGCTGTCATGAAGTTTCTGGCCAAGACTGTGGAAGCGGCCTGTTTGACCCCTTCATGCACGTCAGTTTCACAGTGGCCAAGCTCCCCAAGCCTGTACCCCGCCCATGGGCCCACACAAGCTCAGTTTCGTCTGTGGCAGGTGGCAGGACCAGCATGTGCTGCGAGCTTCCCCAGGGGAACATCAGAGAATTCCAGACAGACAGTGTCTCCAAGGAAAACAATGAAATTCACGTAGAGATCACAATCGCCAGAGAGCTGTTATCTGTGTTGAGCAGCAGTCGTATGGTGACCCATGACATCATCATAAAGGTTATTCCTAGGAAAATGTGGAAGAATTTACAAGAATCACAGTCCAAGACTCTGATGTTAATAGATATTTGCCAGTCTTGAAGACTATAATGAGCATTGTGGAAAGAATGGAAAACATCAGCTATCATTCTATATTGAAGCAAACCTAATGAAGACCTGAAAATAGAATCTGAAGTAGTGTGTGTTACAACTCACTTTAAAGATCTTAGAAGTCCTCCATTAAGTTCCTTGTTACATCCAAAGATATTCCTGTCATTTTAGCCTCTGAAAATGCTGTCAGGACAGAAATCCAGACCAGATGGTGGAAGTATACACAGACATTAGGAAGTTCCTACAGTTTCTTGCTGGACAAGTAAACCCCACACAGGCCGTCTGCAATGTCCTGAGTCACAAGATGGTTCACTTTAATTTGCTCCATGGGGATGTGTCCCTGCAGTATTTCATCCTTGCCTTGTCATAGCACCACTTCACCGCACTGGGGCCCAGGGATCTCTGCTGTGACCTGAAAAGGAACCTGGTGATGTGTTCAGTCATTTGTCTGTGTCCTCACAGTAGCACAAATCCTGTACATTTTCATGATTTTTCTCTCTATAACATTTGAACAAGAAATTGAATTAATGAACCAGTTGGATAAACATGCTTCTTAATATTAAATAAACAAATAAATAAATCACTCTGCAGGATGGAGCAGAGTCTATGATGGTGTGAGAGTGGAAGCAAAGAGAACAGTTTGGCAGCTGTGGCAGTAGTCTGAGTAGAAGTGACAGTAGCCTAGACAGGGGTAGTGGCACTGGAGAGGAAGAAAAATTGATGGAATTCAAAGTATAATTTGAAGGTGGAACCAACCAACCAAGATTGGATGAAGTAAGGTAGGAGGGTAGAGTGATCAAGGATGACTCAGTCTTTTATTTGGGCAACTGGACAGATGATGCCACCATTGAATGAGATGGGAAACTTAGCAAGCAACATAATGAGGCTAGGGAAAACAGGAAATTCCATTTTTTAAGGTTTTATTTATTTATTTTTAGAGAGAGGGGTAGAGAAGGAGAAAGAGAGGGAGAAACATCAATGTGTGGTTACCTCTCCCATCCCCCCTACTGGGAACCCACAACCCAGGCATGTGCCCTAACTGGGAATCGAACCAGCAACCCTTTGTTTGCAGGCCGACACTCAACCCAAAGAACCACACCAGCCAGGGCGGAAATTCCATTTCTGACGCGTTAATACTGAGATACCTGTTAGACATTCACATGGTAATTTAAGTTAGCTGGATATATATGTCTAGACTTCAAAGGAGAGGTCAGAGTTAGAAGTCTAAATTTGGTAGTCAATTTAGAGATGGTATTAAAGCTATGAAACTAGATGATGAAAAGGAAAAGTTGATAAGAAAGAGGATATAGAACAGAATGTACCAGTAGAAATAATGTGAGCCACATATGTAATTTTGAATTTTCTATAGCCATGTCAAAAAGGCAAAAAGAAACAGATATAATGAATTTTAATAACCTAATATATCCAAAATATTATTTCAATATGTAATCATATAAAATTATTAGAGATATTTTATATATTTTTTCATACTAAGTCTTTGAAATTCAGAATGTATTTTATGCTTACAGCATATCTCATTTCAGACTAGTCACATTTCAAGTGCTCTATAGCCACACACGCATGATGTATGTTTAGAACTTAACCCTGAGACAACCCAACATTTAGAAGTTGAATAGAGGAAGAAGAGTCAGGAAAGGAGACGGAGAGAATGTTATCATGGAAGCCAAGAGAAGAAAGCATTTTCAAAAGAGACTGGTCAACTGTGTCCAAAGTTTATAAGAGGCTGAGTAATATAGGAAAGAGTGATCGAATTCAGCAACATGTAGGTCACTGATGATCTGGACTAAAGCTGTTCCAGCAGAGTGATGGCTGCCTGGACGGAAGCCCGAATGGAGTCAGTGTAAGGTAAGGAAGTGGTGACAGCCAGTATAAACAACTGTCCTGAAAGGTTTTGCTGTGCTGACAAGCAGAGAAATGAAGTACTAGTTGGAGGCGGATGTGGAGTCAAGGGAGGGTTTTTACCAAAACTGGAGATGCTAGCATATGTTTGGGTGCTACTGGTAATCTTCCAGTGAGGAGGAAGAAAATATTGTAGGAGAAAGGGGATAAATGAAGGGGGAAGCCCTTCAAAAGCCAGGAGAGGGTGGGCACAAGAGCACAGACAGAGGAACTGCTCTTTGGCAGGAAACACGATTCTTTTATTATAACAAGAAGGAAGACAAAGAATGGGTACAGTAACAGAGTAGAGATACAGATTAATTTGTAGGGTAACAGGAATCTTCATTTTAACATAGGGCTGAAGCCATAAGAAAAAAATACACACATAAAAACAAAAGAAGGCATTGTTAGCTCTAAAAAAGAAATAATAATGTCTATAAAAATAACAAATGGTAAAATTTTGATTAATGTCTAATATAATACTTTATGTAAATAATTATTCAGTAACCTTGTAAATTTTAATAAAATGGAAATATCTGCATACAGTACAAAAACAAGATATGTATTAGAAATACAAGCCAGAAAAGGAAATAGACTTCCAGGAAGTCCAAGAAGCTCAGAGAGTCCCAAACAAGTTGGATCCAAGGAAGAACACACCAAGGCACATCATAATTACATTACCCAAGATTAAAATGAAGGAGAGACTCCTAGAAGCAGCAAGGGAAAAGGAGACAATTACCTACAAAGGAGTTCCCATCAGACTGTCAGCTGATTTCTCAAAAGAGACCTTACAGGCAAGAAGGGGCTGGAAAGAAGTATTCCAAGTCATGAAAGGCAAGGACCTACAGCCAAGATTGCTCTATCCAGCAAAGCTTTCATTAAGAATGGAAGGGCAGACAAAGTCTTTCTCAGATAAGGTCAAGTTAAAGGAGTTCATCATCACCAATCTTATTATATGAAATGTTAAAAGGATTTATCTAAGAAAAAGAAGATAAAAATATGAAGAGTAAAATGACAGCAAAATTACAATTATTAACAACCACACCTAAAACAAAAACAAAAGCAAACTAAGCAACAACTAGAACAGGAACAGAACCACAGAAATGGAGATCACTTGGAGGGTTATCAACAGGAGAGTGGGAGAGGGAGAAAGGGAGGAAAGGTACAGAGAATAAGTAGCATAGATGATAGGTAGGAAATAGACAGGGGGGAGGGCAAGAATAGTATAGGAAATGTAGAAGCCAAAGAACTTATATGTATGACCCATGGACATGAACTAAAGTGGGAGACTGTGGATGGGAGGCGGTGTGCAGGGTGGAGGGGAGTGAAGGGGAAAAATGGGACAACTGTAATAGCATAATCAATGAAATATATTTTTTAAAAAAGGAAAAAAAAAAAGAAATACAAGCCAGAAAGAAAAAGAAAGGTAGTATGCTATGGAAGCAGAAAGGTAGGCACTGCATTCTTTTCCTTTTCTTTCTTTAAAAATACCAATTTGACTAATATAAGAGAAGTCTATATTTTTTCAGAGTCTGGAATGTCGTTGTCTACCCTCCAAGGTACACCTTTCTTTGAATCAAGTTACAGAGGAAACCAATTCAGTAATCACAAGATTGCTTGATGGTCAGAGTCTTAGGGGATGAGTAAACTTGAAGTCATTTCATTCAAGCTATAAAAAAAAAAGCCTGATGACCTGTCTCTGACCCGTATAATGGGGACACATGTCTGTCACATTCAAAGTCTCTTTCCCCTAAGTAGTGTTGGAAACAAAGTGATAAAATCTCCCGATCCAATTTATGGGACAATCTACCTGAGGCCTATTTAATTTTATACCTATTTGGAAGTCTAAGCCTCTTCCATGCCTTTAATTTAAAATACTGCTAGAGGGGAAATGTATCAAAGCAGCATCCTACTTAAAACAATTTACTGAAAATAACATATTAAAGGCACTATTTATAAAGATGTGGGCAAAGTTCAAGGAAACGACAGTATGTAGTGGAACCCAGGGACTAACAAGAGTTTGTCAAACTTTCCAGTCCCTAGACATGGAGGGGCAAGGCAAAGAAAGTGTTACAGATCCCAGGGAGTGCTGGACCACCTAGGCTATCAGACAACTACTGCAAGAATATGGCACCTAAATAGGGAGGAAGGGAGAAGAAGAAATACACCAATCTCTCTTTCTTCCTGCTGGTCCTTCTACCCCTGTGCCAAGCTTCTGCTAAACCAATCAGAGGTCAGAGGGTGAGGGAACCAGTGTCACCCTCTGTAGAGGGAAGAGGGTGTTGTAACCCATAGAGGTCAGTGCTCCAGGGTTCAGAGCAGAAAGGGTGGAGAGTCAGTCTGGGGGGTGGGAATGGGTGAGAGCAGGCAAGCAGAGTAGAATTAACATGGGAAGATAAGATACCCCTACAAGAAACAATTAGAGAAACAACTAAATAGGAATATCAATTATGGACTATCTATGGAGCTCTAAACATGTGATAGATATCAGGGGAGGGAAGAGAGAAAGCGAAATAAAACTAGCTAATTCACACTAAGACTATAGTAACTTTTAGCTCTCATTAGTCTTTCTTATTATGCCAGAAACTTGGAAGAGGAGGTTGATTATTTTGTGTTTTGTTTACTAAAGAAAAGGTTTCATTTCTCTTTCTTATGCCCAAGACAAAAAAAAATCCTAGAGGTAAAAATATATATTTGTTTAACTTTTTGAGAAAAAGAATGCTGTGCTGATTTTTACATCCTATCGTTCTTGGTCCTAGGATTCCCATGTCCCTCTACCTGCACCATTTGAAAGAGGCCTAGCCGCTAGGACACGCTGGCTTACTGAAGCTTACATTGAAACGAAAGCCTGATGCAGACGTTTGAGGTCACTAGGCTTCTACTACCATATGCACAGTCAAACGCAAAAAGCAAGACAGCATTGTGGTTAAGAAGGTAGGTTCTAAAGTCGGGTTACATGGACTTAAATGCTTGCTCTACTAGGTTCTAGCTGTACAACCTTGGGTAAGTTACTCCTCTTGTCCTCCATGTCACAGATAACATGGTGATAATAATAGTACTTATTCCATCAGTCATTTTGTGAGGAGTACTTAAGACACTGTCTGGCACAGAGTAAATGCTTAAGAAGAGTCTTGTTAATAAAGACAATGTTCTAATTCTAAAGTATTCTGCAGCCAACTTGATTTTTCTTTAACAACCTTGTCTTGGTCTCCTCTCTACATCTTCAAATTCTCTCTCTCTCTCTCATGCACACACTCTCAGAGGGAATAGTGAAGTCCTCATTTATACCAAAAGTACAGGGATACTTTAAAATTCATTCATATACTCATATATTAATTGAGTACCTATTATGTTTCGGACACCGGACTAGGTTCTGGGTGTAATATGAAAGTGAGAAAAGAAACCAATCACAGCCCTTGTCCCTAAGGAGTTTGTGATCCAATAAGGGATACAAACATTAATCAAATTACTACAGATAAAAGCTATATGATAGGGCAATGCCTATTAGTGAATAAGGATATTGAAATTCAGTCTTTTTCAACTTCTAGAGAAAAGGAGGTGAGCAGAATTCTGTGAGCTACAGGTGAGGCATCAGGCTGTGCTGCCCGGTATGGTAGGCACACTGGACATATGTGGCTAAATTTTAATTGTAAGCAATTACAACTAAATAAAATTTAAAATTCTGTTCCTCATTTGCACTAGCCACATTTCAAATGCTCAGTTATATATGACTAGAGGCCACTGTATTAAACTGAAAATAAGGATGATTTCTATCATTGTAGGGAGCCTTTGGGAGCCTCAAATGTGGAGGAAATTCCCATGGTCTGGAGAACAGAGATTGTGAGTAAAAGTAGGGAAAGTACTATAAAACACAGAAGTCATGGCAAATACAAAGTTGTCCTAATAGGAACTATAATTTCTAGTAGACATAAGGGTACAAGAAAGGTGCAATATTTACAGTATCACCTGGACTGGTTCCCCTCCTAATAACCACTTCCTCACCAAAATGACATTTTCCAGTGGAGCTTTATATTTAGTTTCAGGGATGTTTTAGTTTGCAATTTTGGGATATAAGTCCAGGAGAAAACAGAAATCCATGAAAATGAATTATAATGCTTATAATTCAACTTTTTTGAAACAGAAAACTATAGATGTATCAGTATGGGCCATGTACCTTAAACCAGAAGCTACATTTTTGTATCTACCAGTATTTTATTCATATATTTATGTCTCATATTTTACTGACTACAGTTTCTTACTCCTGAACATACCACTTTTTCAGGTTTCCTTCTCTCCATTCTCTCGGGAACACAAATCTTTGAGTATAATTTCACGCCGACAGTGTTTATATCCCCGGAGTCAGAAGCAAGAGCTCTTCATTGCTCCTGTGTGCAATCATTCTTTCCACGCTCCCTTTTTTTCATATTTGACAGTGTGTCAGAAAAGTGCCATAACTGGTATGGGAAGGGAATGGGACTTTAAAATGTTGCACTCGGAATAAATCTGTAACATGCACAAGAACATAAGTGGAATCGTTGACAGGTGGCAGTTTTCTCCCTGAAAAAAGAAATTCAAGTCACTAAAGGAGAATTAAAACTTTGCTTATTTTCTAGGTCTAATAAAAATCACAGCTCTTGCTATTGTTGTTATCGTTAAGGATCCATATCATACAGTTTTAATTAGCAAGACAAAATATGGGTATGGTTTCCCAGCTAGAAACTGTATGGATAAATTGTAAAATGTGGTTCCCCAAACTGAAACTACCCTAATACGGAATCCCCTCCAAACATCTCACTGTCCAACATGTGAGAAGCTTTTCTCCCTTGAGTCCACCATGCTGTGAGGAAGCCCAAGCAGCTGTGTGGAAAGGCCCACAAAGAGGAAAGGCAAAGCCCCTGTTTGACAGCCCAGCTGCGCTTCCAGCTAGCAGCCAGCACGATCTGCCAGCATTTGGAATGAGGCCATGGGGGGTATTACACCGTTCTCAGCACTTCAGCCAACACCATGTGAAGCAGAAGAACCAGGAGA
Organism: Sturnira hondurensis; assembly: GCF_014824575.4. Lineage (NCBI taxonomy): Eukaryota > Metazoa > Chordata > Mammalia > Chiroptera > Phyllostomidae > Sturnira > Sturnira hondurensis. Next base: position 2,876,974 of record NW_028073751.1, read on the forward strand.
TTCAAAGAATGGTGAGAAATAAGAAATTGTTATTTTAAGCCACTAAGTTTGGAAGTAGTTTGTTAAATTGCAATAGAACTGAAAGAGTATCTTAAGCAAAACTATCTAGAGACTACATAGCTTACTTCCTTTATGCAACTTATACATAGTGTCAGGCATAGATTTTGTTTTGATGAACTCAACTATGCTGTGGTAAAAGAGAAAAAATCTGACAGTCATTCCCCATACTTCCCACCCCCACATATACCCACTATCCCATGCCTGTACTCACACTCTGCCTTCCCTCTGTTATGTTGGCAAAACTGTTCCTATTCCTATCAAAAGTCAGCACTTCTGATTGTGTTCCAGATCCGATTCTTCTTTACCTTTTCAAGGACTCACTCAATTACCTTTTCCTTCTGTTACATCATCAATTCCCCCTGTCTGTGGTCTCACACCTATCAAGATATAAACATGACTTGATATTACCCATTTAAAAATTTCTTCATGTCCTGACCACTGTGACTTAGTTGGTTGGGCATCATTTTGCAAAGCCAAGGGCCACCAGTTCCATTCCTAGTCAGAGCACATGCCTGAGTTGTGAGTTTTGTCTCAGTTGGGGCACGTGCGATAGGCAAGTAATTGGTGTCCTCTCTCATGTCGACGTTTCTCTCCCTCTCTGTCTCCCTTCCTTCCCCTCTATCTAAAAATAAATAAATAAACCTAAAAATAAAAACATCTTCAACCCCATACCCCCTTCACCCTTTGTCCTACTTTCTTATTCCCATCCATAGCATAACTTCCTGAATCAGTTGTCTGTGGTCCCTCTTCTCCACTTTCCTATCTGCTATTCTCTCAGCCCACTCCCATGGGGTTTCTATCCACACCATTTAATTTAAATTGCTCTAGTCAAGGTCACCAATGACTTCCATGTTGCCAAATTGAACAACCATCCTGTCCTCATCTTCCTACTCGATACATCTCTCAGCAGTATTCAAAACAATTCATCGCTCCTTTTCTTGAAAGATTTTTTTCTTTTGGTTTCTGCTATATCTCAGACTGCTGATACCCTATCTCACTGGCCATTCATTTATTTTATTTAAAAAAATTTATTTCTCTATATTTAGAAAGAGAGAGGAAAGAGGAAGGGTAGGGAGAGTGAGAGAGAGGCATAGATTTGTTGTTCCACTTATTTATGCATTCATTGGTTGTGTCTTGTACATGCCCTGACAGGAAATCAAACCCACAACGTTGATGTATTATTGGGACAATGCTCTGACCACCTGAGGTGCTTGGCCAGGGCTCGCTGTCATTCTTTTAGTTTCCTCTTCTGCCTCGTCCTCCTCTGATCAGCCTCAAATTGTTGGTATCCCTCAGCATCACCTCTTCTTTTCTCCATCTAGCCTCACTCCCTAAGTAATCTCATGGCTTTAAATATATTTAAGAGCACCCCTGGCTGGTGAAGCTCAGTGGATTGAGCTTGGGCCTGTGAACCAAAGGATCGTGGTTCGATTCCCAGTCAGGGCACATGCCTGGGCTGCAGGCCAGTTCCCAGCGGGGAATGCACAAGAGGCCACCACATATTGATATTTCTCTCCCTCTCTCCTTCCCTTCCACCTCTAAAGATAAATAAATAAAAAATCTTTAAAAAATAAAATAAATATATTTAAGAGCTAATGACTCTCACATATCTACACCTACCTCCTCTCTTAACTCCAGAATCACATATCCTATTGCCTACCTGACATCTCCACTACGAAGTCTAACAGGCATCTCAAATTTAACATTCTCAAAATACAGCCTTGATTTTCAATCCCATCTCCAAATTATTCTTCACCATTCTGGTAAATTGCACTGCTCTCTAATTAGTTGCTTAAAATAAAATCCTGCAAGATATTGAATCTACTCTTTCCCTTACTACCTACATCTCATCTAAGTCTTGTCAACCCCACCTGCAAAATATATCACAAATCCCTCTACTTCCTTCAATCCTCTCTCCATTGCTACCATCTGCTACCATCACTTAGATAAGTCACCATCACCTCTGCCATGGACTACTTTAACCAACTCTTAAGCACCCACATTTTCTACCTTTTTAAAAAGTAGATCACATGTCATCCCCCTGCTCAAAATTCTCCAAGATTTTCCATTGCATTTAGAATAAAATCAAAATTTCTTACCCTGTCCTGTAAGATCTTGTATTACCTGGTTTCTGCCTACTTTCCCAGCCCTATCTCCATCACTTTCTTATAGTTTAGCTCAGTTCCAATTGCACATACCCGCTTGCTGTTCTTTAAACACACCAAGCTTGCATTGGCCTCAGGGCCTTTGCATTTATTATACTCAATGGCTGAAACCCTTTCCCTCAGACCTTTGTATGACTGGATCCTTCTTGTCATTTAGGTATCAGTTTGGATGTTACTTCCACAAATAAATCTTAAATAATTACTTACCTGAGGAGTAGCTCCCAATTGATCTCTACCACATTATTTTTATTATAGCAACTCTCACTCAGGGATAGTAGTTTCCTTATTTATTTATTTTCTTGTTTACTGTGTTTCTCCTCACTAGAATGCAAGTTTTATGTGAAAAGAGACCTTGTTGGCTTTAATATTTTCTTTCCCAGAGGCTAGAAGAGCAGCTGACACATGGTAGGCACGCAACAATAGGTACTGCATATATCAACGATAAATAAGAATAGTAATTATAATAATATTGTTCCTTAACCTTAGTTCTGTTCAAGAACTTTATATGAAAAACTAAATTACCTATAGTCCAACCAATTATTATTAACATTTCAGAGAATTACTCTTGAAGTGTTTTCCTTTCTTTAAATATTAGAGCCTTTTGGAAAAAGATAAAATTAGGCTCATTCTTCACACCATACATACGAATAAACTCCAAATGAACCAGAGACTTAAATATTTTAAAAAATGGTAAGTTCTAGAAGAAAACATGGGTTAATTCCTCTTTAACTTCTGTGTGGAAAAAGGCTTTGTAATTATAATATAAAATACAGAGGCAGAACAAATAAAGTATTAATAAATTTGAATAAAAATAAGTGTTTTGAATGGCAAAACATAAGCAAAGTCAAAAGCCAAAGGACAAAGTGGGATGTAATATTTACAACATGTAGCATAAAGGGTTAACATTTCAAATGTACTTCTTTAAAAACTCCTTAAAGTAGAAAAAAAAGACCAGAAATCCTACAGAAAAGCAGGCAAAAGGCATGAACAGACTATTCACAAAGAGATACATAGAGTTTTTAAACATGTTAAATGATAATAAATGTCATTCATAATAAGAGAAATGTAAATTATTAAAGCATACTGAGACATTGTTTCTCATTCAGTAGTTTGGCAAAAAATTCAAAAGCTTGACAGTACACACTCAGTTGGTAAGTGTATAGAAAACAGATACTCTTATCCATTGCTGGAGGGAATATAACAAAACTACATACAAATTTACCCTTTTGTACAGAATCCCACTTGTAGAAATTAATCCTAAAGTTATACCTCCAATAATATAAAAATATACATGAGCAAGATTATGCATTGCAGCATTATTTGTAATCTCAAAATATTGGAAACTACCTAAATATCTAAGGTGAAGGAAGGTGTTTGAATAAACTGTGGTACATCCATACAGTGGAGTGCTATGCAGCTACTGAGGAAGAATGAGGAAGATCTTTATGAACTGATATGAAATAATTTCTAGAGTATACTAAATTAAAAAGCAATGTGCAAAAGAGTATGTACAGTATTCTACCCTTTGTGTAAGAAAAAAAGGAAAATAAGAAAATGTGCATTGTCATTGCAAAAAGAAATATAGAAAGGATAAACCAGAAAACAATGAAATGTGTTTTAGAAACACACCGCGAACTTGGTTTCTAATACCGTTCCCTACTAAAAAGAACCTGGGCTCCATCAAGAAATGGCTGAGTCCAGGACTGGGGCAGGTAGGTATAACTGGATCCTGGAACATCTTGTTATGCCAGAAAATACATGCTAAAATATGATGGGAACATTTTGCAAGGACCTGGAGGCCAGCTTGAAGAGACTTCCCACTGGCCAAATCTGGGACAACTGGAACACCAAACTAAGTAAAAACATGAATTATAAACAATTGGAAAATAGAAATTTTTAAGTCCATATAATTAATAGGTAATCAAGAGAGAAATAGAGAGGGAGAGGGAGGGGTGGAGGAGGGAAAGAGGAAGAGGGAGAGAGAGAGAGAGACAGACAGACAGACAGACAGACATGGGGAAGAAGGGAGGTCTCTTGCTCAGAGCAGAATGCTGAGGGCCCAGAGCCAACTTTGCCATTAGACACAGCATTTAAATCCCATGACACATTTAAAGGCCATAAAAATGTTTTCATTTTTATTTCTTTTAAAAGAAATCAGAAGAAAAATAATACAATAACAATAAATACAGCTTAGATCATATTCATCTTTATACCAACATAGTCATAAAATACAATTAAAGATTTTTTATGGAGAAAGGGAACCACAAAATCAAAAGAGCCAGGGCTCATGAAAGTCACCATGGGGCCCCAGGAGGGATGGCCAGTGTGTGTGAAAATTATCATTTGAAAGCTTCATGGCAAGAATCATCAATAGACATTAAATCTAAGGGAAATTTTTGGTGAAGAACAAGATATTTACATGGTCTTAAAGTATCTCCCCCCACACACTTCTTGTTAGTTCCAAGAAAGAGAAAAAAATTACAGTGAAGAGATTGGGCACCACCTTGATTGAGTGATCAAAACTATCACAGGTGAGGGACATATGAATGTCACATGCCTCCAGATGTAACAGTCTGAGAAGGTTATAACATTGTCCATGCAATTTTCCTGCTAAAGGTGGATGAACTCAATATAATCATGAGAAAACAAACAGAAAATGAAAATGCTCTGTTTTTTTTAAAGGTGGTAGTGTACAGGAGTTATTTTCCAAAAAATGCCAATGTCAAAAAAGACAAAGACTGGGAAATGTCTCAGATTTAAGGTGGTTCAAAGTACATGACAACTAAATGCAATACCTGACCCTAAAATTGAACCTGTACTAGAAGAGGAAAGCCTTACAAAGGTCATTATTACATTAACTAAAAAATTTGGAGTATGGACAGTAAATTACACGGAAGTATTACACCGATGTAAAAGTATGAAGTCAAGAACTGTGGAGCAAAGCCCTATTTTTCAGAAACACATGCTAAGTATTTAGGTATAAAGAACTGTGATAGTTCAGAAAAAGTGTGTGAGTGTGCGCATGTGCATATAAAGAGAGAAAGAAGGAATGAATGATAAAGCAAATGATAACAATAGGTGAATTTTTGTAAAGAGTAGAGGGATGTTCCTGGTACTTTCTTATGTTTTCAACCTCTTACCTTGACTGTATTTTTCACATTGTTAATGGTTTCCCATGTTATTACCTAATCTTTTAATCTATCACTTTAAATGTCTGCATAACACTACCCAATTGACACTAGAGTTCACCGGGCCATGTCCTTACTGTTCAACATTTAGATTATTTTCAACTTTTCCTAATTTAAACAATGTTTGCAATGGTTAAGCTTAAGAGCGGTAGAAGCATATTACTTATATGCAAATCTCAGTTTTGTTATTTACTCCCTTTTGAAGCTTTGTAAATTACCTGTCTTTCTATGCCCCAGTTTCCTCTTCAGGCATAATAGTATTCGTAGGGTTGTTGTGAATACTAAATGAGAGGTTCATGAGAGAACTTAACAGTGGTGCCTCACATACAGTAAGCATTCAATAAATATCAGCTATTTGTATAATTTTTGTGCATTAAGCTTTTTCCATTCGGGGAGGTCTAAACTTTTGCGATAATAACAGTTTAAGATAAAAGCAATACTAATATTTTGGGATATGAATAAGAATGCATAATGTAGAGATAAGAATACTCCGAACAATGACGCCAGTGGTTTTATAATCCTTGCTTTGTTTAATTTTAAAAAGTGTACAGGAATTCATCTAATAAACAAAATATATCCTGCTATCCTAAAGTATACCACCAGGTGGCAGCAAAACCAATTAGTTGGCAATATTAATTTAAACAGGTGATTTTTCAAACAAATTCGCAAAATCCCAAAATAGAAAGAGGGTTTTTAAAAAAGAAGCTGTGGTCATAGCAAGCCCATTAAATCTATGGCTGGTGAATTAGTTCAGGTAATCTGTCTTACTGTTAGGTGAACAGACATCTCTGAGCAGATTCCTCTTTTTTAATGACTCCATATCCACCCAGCTTAAAATCCCTGTTCTCCCCCGAGCTTCCCCATCTCAGTAAACAGCACTGCTACCATACACTTACTTGCTTAAGTAAAAGTCACCGCATTATAGGGTGTGGGGCTTTTTGTTTATTCTTAGTTTTGTTATATTATGGTAAAAAATAATGTGATTTGTATCAATTATTTTGTTATTTCTTGAGACTGGCTTTGCAGTAAAATTTTGTAAGTTTTCCTCTGTGTGTACTTGAAAAGAACATGTACTCTCTGTTAGGTGAAGGATTCTGAAATCAAGCTTGTTAACTATGTTGTTCATATCTTTTATATCCTTATTAACATTTTGTCAGCTTTTTCTGTTTTTGTAGAAAATGTGGTAAAAAAATCTCCCTCTGTAATCAAAGATTTGTTCATGTATTGCAATTCTGTCAATGGCATTTCCGCTATATGTCTATTGAAAATATATTATGATATATAGATTCGGAATTGCTATATCTCCTTGGTAAGTTATTTCTTTATTATTTTTAAAAGTCTTTGCTCCTAACAGTGCTTTTTTACCTTAGGGCTTCTTTTGTCTGGCACTAATATTACTACACTAGCATTCTTTTGGGTGATTTTTGCCCATCACATATTTTCCATTCATTTCCTTTCAACCTTTTTATGCTTTTGTTTTAGCTATGTCTATAACAAACAGTATATAGCTAGATTTTAAAATACCTAATATGTGCAGTTCTGATTTTAACTGACAAATTTAGTCTACTTATATGTTAAAATTATTAATATATTTGGACCTATTTCTACAATTCTTTGTTTTTATATTTATAATTCTATTCTTTATTTTTCCTCCTTGCATGCTTTTTATTGGATTGATCTGGTTTTATTTATTCACCTTACTTATAGGCCTATATTTATAGGCTCTTGGTAATTATCTCTGCCTTTTCAACATACTTTAGAAAGTCTAAAGTAAATTAATTTATTCTTTTTTATTTTTAATTTTTTATTTAGTTCTTATTCAAGTACAGTTTTCTGTTTTATATTCCCTGCCCTGCTCCCCCCAGTGCTCCCCACCTCCCTCAAATTAATTTATTCTTATCCTGAGTAATCAAGGGCCTTACAAAGCTTTATCTTCAATCACCCTCCCTCCTGTCTTGCTCACTTGTTGTAATCTAGTATTTTAGCTTTAATTTCTCACATTATGTTATTTCCTTGACTAAAATCTCTCAGTAACTTCACCTTAGAAAGGATATCTCAACCCTTTGCTATAGTACATACACTTAGCCTGGTCTGGTCACTGCCTGCTCCTCCAAGCTCCCTGTGCGTTGTTCTTCCCCATTGCTCACTGCCCTTCAGCTACAATCACTTCTCGGTTCCTGGGACAGGCTGTAATTGAACATCAATTTCTGTCCCACCTCAAATCCTGGCCACACACTTTTCCTTCCATTCAGTATTGTCTTCTTCAATTCTGGTTGTTGCTATCTCTCTCTCATTCTTCTCAGCTTAAATATGGTCTTCTCAAAGAAGTTTTCTCTTGCCTTCCTATGTAGATTAAGATCTCTCCATCCCATAATTTTTTATAATAGCACTCTGTTTATTTCCTTCATGTACTTATCAAAAGTCATAATTACATATTGGAATATATGTTTTCTTGTTTAATGCCTGCCTCTCTGACCAGATTTAGCGTTCTAAGAACATCAGTAAGAATGGAAAAGTAAATGGGAACGAGAAACATTTTAAAAGAAGGATTTATACCTTTTTATATCAAATTAGATGAGAGAGAAAGTATTAATAAAGAAAAAAGTTAAATGTAATCCTCAGGTTTCTTCTTGGAAAATTGTAAGTAAAAAGATATCACTTGACAGAAATTAAATAATTGGGAAAGAATTCAGTTTGAATAAAATTGAGGAGGGAGAAAATACTTTTGCTAATATTACAGCTGAAGTAACTAACAGTGGGATATCCGTGTGAAGATATGTCATAGAAAATCAGAATTATGGTGGTGAAACATAGGTTAGAGGTCAGGACTAGAAATGCAGTTGTGGGAATAACATATTTTTCATTCCTTATCAATTTAATGTTCATTTTTTTCATTGAGCCATTCCAAACCTTCTGTTTTCTCCCCATTCATTCAACAAATATTCTTCCTGCCTCTGTGCTAAATGCAAATACCTTTGCAATAGTTAACTAAGGTGGATGCTATTTCTGCCCTCATGCAGCTTACAGAGTAAAGAGGGAGGAAGACAATTAAAGGAACAGGTGCAATAGAGTACGATGTACCCCAACACAGGAATTAAATAAGGGTGTTATTAGGAACATGTAGCAAGAAAAATTAACCTAATTTGTGGGGTCAGGAAAAGTTTTCTGGAGAAAATAATGCTTCACTGAAACCTAAAAGAGAATAAAGAGTTAGGGAGAGAAAAAAAGGGCAAAAGACTCCTTAAGTAGAGGAAACATGTATGAACAATTTTTAAAGCAACAAAGAACATGCATGATCAAATATTTCTACTTTTGTTACGGAAATATTCTCTATCCAACTCTTAAAGAATTTTTTAAGTTGATTGAGTTATAATTTACATATTATAAAATTCATCTTTTTTAAAGTGTAAAGGTCTATGAATTTTGACAAACTTATGCACTTGTCATGGCAAAGATCAAGATATGTAGTATTTTTATCACAAAAAAAATATTCCCTCATACCTCTGTACTTCCCTTCCCTTGGCCATCTGGCAACTGCTGACTGGGTCTCTGTCCCTATAGTTTTCCCGTTCCAAATGTCGTATATTGAATAAATGGAATAATATAGTATGTTGTGTTTTGAATCTGGCTTTCTTCACAGAGCATGGTGTTTTTGACTCATTAGTGGTGCTGCATTCATCTTCCTTTGTATTGGTGAGCAGTATTCCATTATATAGCTATGTCCTAATTTGTTTCACCAGTTAGTGAACACTTGGCACATTTTCAGTTTTTGAAAAATATGGACAAAACTGCTACAAATATTCCCACAGAGGTTGCCTGTTTGTCTGTCTATCTGTTTGGGTATAAGTCTTTGTAGGAACTGTCAAGTGCCCCCCAAAGTGGCTGGAGCATTTTGCTTTCCCACAAGCAGCACTGAGATTTCTAGTTGTTCTGCATCCTTGTCAACATTTGACATGATCGGCTGTTGCTATTTTTCATTTGAGCCATTCCACTAGGTGTGTAGTGGTATCTCATTGTCATTTTAATTCTCATTTTCCTAATGTCTGATAATATAACACCTTTTTGAGTATTTATTTGCCATTTGTGTATCAGCTTTTGTAAAGTGTTCAATCTTTTGCCATTTCTTCTTTATGGGATTGTTTTCTTATTATTGAGGTCAGAGTGTCTTTTACATATTCAGGTTACCTGATAATACTTTATCAGATACATGTTTTGTAACTGTTTCTTCCCAATGTGGGGCTTGTCCTCTCATTTTCTTTAGAGTGTTGATCAAAGAGCAGAATTTTTTTTATTTTGCAAAGTTTAATTTATTAATTTTTTCTTTGCTACCCAACCTCTCAATCCTATTCCTTCCCAGGATTCTTTTCTAGGACAGTCTTCTTTCTCTTTCAATCATGCAGAAGTTTCCCACTTTTTACAGTTATCCTCACTTGCACTTATTGACCTTCCCCCACTGTTACTATCCTTCTTCTCCTTTATTTCCCTGCCAAATGTTTGGAATAAGTGTTCTCTAGGAGCCACCATTTCCTCACTATTAAGCATTCCTTGAACCAGAAATTTTGCTTCCATTCACACCACACTACCAAAACTAACCTCTGGGTGTCACCAAAAAACCTCTCACATGTGAGTTCCAATACTATTTTCTAGACTCTAATTTCTTTTGGCATAACCCTTCCTTACAAAAATTATTTTTTAACCTTTCACTTGCAACTTTTCCAAGAGGCTGGTCTAAAGCTGTATAGTATTCCCTTAGGGATTAACTCAATTGTTATTTAATGTCATGTAAACAAGAATTTCTCTGCTGAATAACTTCGACTTTTTTTGGTTCTGAATTCAGACTGAAGCAGTAAACATCAAATAGGTGTTAAGTTATTTATAGGTAACTGACTCTGTTAAATGAGTTGACTATCACCATTTGTTTTTTCAATTACTTCATTGTCTTTAAAAAAACCTATACAGCTATACACTGCATAATGACGTTTTTATCAATGATGGACAGCTTATAAGACAGTAGTATCATAAGATTATAATGAAACTGAGAAATTTTTATTGCATAGTGACGAAGTTACATAAGGTCTGAGCACAATGCATTCATTACTCAAGTGGTTGTAGTGATGCTGGTATAAACAAACCTACAGTACACAATACTTGATAAAAACTTATAGAATAAGGATATAAAGAAAGAGTTTTTGTACAGCCATATAATGTGTTTGTGTTCTTTTTTAAAGATTTATTTCCTTTTAGAGAGAGGGAAAAGGAGGGAGAAAGAAAGGGAGAGAAACATCAATGTGGTTGCTCAGTTGCCTCTCGCACACTCCCAACTGGGAACCTGGCTCACAACCCAGGCATGTGCCCTGACTGGGAACTGAACCAGCAACCTTTGAGTTTGCAGGCTGGCACTCGACCCACTGAGCCACACGAGCCAGTGTTGTGTTTAAGCTAAGTGTTTTTACAAAAGAGTAGAAAAGTATTTTTTAATTAAAAGTTTATAAAGTAAAATGTTACAGTAAGCTAAAATTATTTATTACTGAAGAAAGAAAAATATTTTATAAATGTACTGTAGCTTAAGTGTACAGTGTTTATAAAGCCTAATAATAATGTGCAGTAATGTTCTAGGACTTCACATTCCCTCACCACTCACTCACTGACTCACCCAGAACAACTTCCAGTTCTGCAAGTTCCAGTTATGGTGTCTACATAGGTATAGCATTTTATTTTTTATACCATATTTTTACTGTACCCTTTATATTTTATATAGGTTTAAATACACAGATATCATTGTGTCACAACTGCCTACAGTATTCAGTACAGTAACAGGCTATGCAGGCTTGTAGCCTAGAAACAATAGGCAATACCACATAGTCTGGGTGTATAGTAGGCTATACCATCTAGGGTCGTGTAAGTGCACTCCATGATATTTACACAATGACAAAATCACCTAATGACACATTTCTCAGAATGCATCCCATTGTTAGGTGACACATGACCATATTCCCAATGACAAATTTCAACGTGGCCTATGCCTGACTTTTATTAAAAATGCTGAGTTATCAGAGTCCCAATGAATAAAAATTTCTTCTAGCTTTTAAATTTTGTGTGTGTGTGTGCATATACTTTATTCCCCAATATCCTCCTCCACTTCCCTCTACTCACCACCTCCTGGCAATCACCACGCTGTTGTCCATGTCCATGAGTTTTTTTTGTTTATTTTTCTTTTTTCCTCAATCCCTCCCTCAGCACACTGCCCCACAGCTCTCAGCCTGCTCTCTATCTATGAGTCGGTCACTATTTTGCTTGTTAGTTCATTTTGTTCATTAGATTCCACATATGAGTACAACCATATGGTACTTGTTTTTCTCTGACTGGCTTATTTCATTGCTCTCCAGGTCCCTCGTGCTGTCTCAAAAGATAAGATTTCCTTATTTTTTATGGCTCAGTAGTATTCCATTGTGTAAATGTACCACAGCTTTTTTATCCACTGATCAACTGATGGACACTTGAGCTGCTTCCAAATTGTGGCTATTGTGAATAACACTGCAGTGAGCATAGGGGTGCATATATTCTTTCAAACTAGTGTTTTGGATTTCTTTGCATAAACTCCTAGAAGTGGAATCACTGGGTCATAGAGCAGATCCATTTTTAACTTTTTGAGGTTACTGCATACTGCTTTCCACAGTGACTGCACCAGTCTGCATTCCCACCAATAGTGCACAAGAGTTCCCTTTTCTCTATACCCTTGCCAACACTGTTTTAAAAATTTTATTTATTTATCTTTAGAGGGGAAGGGAAAGAGAGAAGGAGAGAAATATCAATGTATGGTTGCCTCTTGTGAGTCCCCTGCTAGGAGCTGGCCTGCAACCCAGGCATGTGCCCTGACTGGGAATGGAACTGCGATTGTATGGTTCGCAGGCCCGTGCTCAATCCATTGAGCTACACCAGACAGGGCTACTTTTTTGCTGATTTATTGATGATAGCCATTCTGACAGATAGGTGATATCAAACTGGTTTTCATTTGCATTTAGCTGATGATTAGTGATATTGAGCATCTTTTCATATGCCTATTGGCTATCTGTGTGTCCTCTTTGGAGCAGTATCTATTCAGGCCCTTTACCCTTTTTTAATTGAATTGGATTTGTGTGTGTGTGTCAAAATTTATAAGTATTTTAGAAACTTTGGATATTAGTCCCTTATCAGACATATCAGTGAATATGTTCTCCCATATAGTGGGTTGTTTTTTCATTTTGTTTATGTTTTCCTTTGTTGTGCAAAAACGTGATAGTTTGATGTTGCCCCACTTGTTTATTTTTTCCTCCGTTTCCCTTGCCTGAGGAGATATATCAGAAAAAATATTGCTACAAGAAATGTCCAAAATTTTATTGCCTGTGTTTTCTTCTAGAATTTTTATGGTTCTGAGACTAACCCTTAGGTCTTTCATCCATTTGAAGTTTATTCTTGTGTATGGTGTAAGAAGATGGTCTAGTTTCTTTTTTTCATGCACATGTCTGTCCAATACTCCCAACATCATTTATTGAATAGACTGTCTTTACCCCTTTGTATATTTTTGCTTCCTTTGCCAAATACTGACTATAAAGGTATGGGTTTGTTTCCGGGCTCTCTATTCTGTTCAATTGATCTATGCCTGTTTTTATGCCAGTACAATGGCCTTGTAGTACAGTTTGATATCAGGTAGTGTGATTCCTCCAACTTCATTCTTCTCTCTCAAGATAGATGTTGCTATCCAAGGTCTATTGTGGTTCCATATAAACTTTTAGAGTATTTGTTCTAGATCTGTGAAATATGCCATTGGTATCTTGATAGGATGTGTTGAATCTATAGATTGCCTTGGATGGTATGGACATGTTTATGATGTTAGGTCTTCTTATCCATGAACACAGTACATGCTTCCACTTATTTGTATCTTCTTCAGTTTCTTCCTTCAGTGTCTTATAATTTTCTGAGCACAGATCTTTCACATTTTACCTAGGTTAAATTTATTCCTAGGTATTTTATTCTTTTTGAAGCAATTGTGAATGGGACTTTTTTCTTAGTTTCCCTTTCTGATAGTACATTATTGGTATATAAAAATGCAACTGCATTTATAAATAATTGCATTTATAAATAATTGCTGTTATAAAATTTCATATCCTGCTACTTTACTGAATTCATTGATCAGTTCTAGTAGTTTTCTTGGTGGAGTCTTTAGAGTTCTCTATATACAGTATCATGTCATCTGCAAATAATGACATTTATACTTATTCTTTTCCAGTTTGGATGTGTTTTATTTCTTCTTTTGACTGATTGCTGTGGCTAGGACTTCCAGTACTATGCTGAAATAATAGTAGTGAAAGTGGACATCCCTGTCTTGTTCCCAATCTTAAGAAAAATGCCTGGAGGTTCTGCCCACTGAGTATGATGTTGGCTGTTGTTTGTCATTTATAGCCTTTATTATGTTGAGGTACGTTCCCTCTCTTCCAACTTTAGTGAGCATTTTTATCATAAATGGGTGCTGGATTTTATTAAATGCTTTTTTTGCATCTATGGATATGATCGTGTGGTTTTTAGCCTTCATTTTGTTTATGTGGTGTATCATGTTTATTGATTTGCAAATATTGTACCAACCTTGCATCCCCAGAATAAATTTCACTGGATCATAGTATTGATCTTTTTAATGTATTGCTGGATCCAGTTTGCTAATATTTTATTGAAGATTTTAGCAAGTATGTTCATCAGGCTTATTGGCCTATAGTTGTCTTTCTTTGGAGTGTCTTATATCTGGTTTTGGAATTAGGATAATGCTGGTCTCATAAAATGAGCTTTGGAGTCTTCCCTCCTCTTAAATTTTTTTGAAATAGTTTGATAAGGATAGATGTTAGCTTTTTTTTTTTAATGTTTAGTAAAATTCACCTGCAAAGCCATCCAGTCCAGGACTTTTGTCTCTCGGGAATTTTTTTATTATTGCTTCAATTTCACTACTTGTAATCTGTCTGTCTATTCAGATTCTCTGATTCTTCCTGATTCAGTTTTGGAAGATTGTATATTTCTAGAAATGTATCCACTTTGCCCAGATTGTCCAATTCAATGGCATATAATTGTTCATAATATTTTCTTACAATCTTTTGCATTTCTTTGGTGTCAATTGTTTCTTCTCCTCTTTCATTTTTTATGTTACTTATTTGGGTCCTCTCTCTTTTTCTCTTGATGAGTCTGGTTAAAGATCTGTCAATCTTGCTTATCTTTTCAAAGAACCAGCTCTTGGTTTCATTGATCTTTTGTAGTTTTTTTAAAACTCTATTGTCTTTATTTCTGCTTTACTCTTTATCATTTCCTTTCTTCTACTCACTTTGGCCTTTTTTTGTTGTTATTTTTCTAGTTCCGTTAAGTATAAGTTTAGACTGTTTGAGATTTTTCTTGTTTCTTAAGAAGGCCTGTAATGCTATGAATTTCTCTCTTAAGACTGCTTTTGCTGTATCCCATAGATTTTGGATTATTGTGTTCTCATTTTCATTTGTTTGAAGGTATCTTTTGATTTCTTCCTTGACCTCATTGTTAAGCTATTCACTGTTTAGTAACATGTTATTTAGCCTCTATGTCTTTGTGTGTTTTTCAGTTTTTTTCTTGATTGATTTCTAGTTTCATACCATTATTGTCAGAGAAGATGCTTGACATGATTTCAATCTTCTTACATTTATGGAGACTTGTTTTGTGTCTTAATATATGTTTTATCCTAGAAAATGTCTCATGTACACTTGAAAAGAAAGTATATTCTGCTGCTTTGGGGAGAAATATTCTGAAGATATTAATTAAATCCGTCTGATCTAGTGTGTCATTGAAGGCTGCTGTTTTCCTGTTGATTTTCTGTCTGGAAGATCTATCCATTGATGTCAACAGGATGTTAAAATCCCCTGCCATGACTGTTTTACTGTAAATCTCTCCCTTTATGTCCATCAAGATTTGCTTTATATATTTAGATGGTCCTATGTTGGGTGCATAAATGTTTATAAGGGTTATATTCTCTTTTGGATAGCTCCCTTTATCATTATGTAGTGTTTTTATTTGTCTCTTATTATAGCTTTTGTTCTAAATTCTATTTTGTCAGCCCTGGCTGGGTAGCTTCATTGGTTAGAGCATCATCCCAATACACCAAGGATACAGGCTCAGTCTCCAGTCAGGGGACACACAAGAAGCAACAAATGAATGCATAAGTAAGTGGAACAATAACTCAATTTTCTCCCTCTTCCTCCCTCTCTCTCTAAAATCAATCAACAATTCTTTTAAATAAAGCCTCTTTTATCACACAGAAGTATTGCTAACCTTATCCCAGCTATTTTTTCATTTCCATTTGCATGAAATATCTTTTTCTATCCCTTTACTTTTAGTCTTCATGTATCTTTCATTCTGAAGTGGGTCTCTTGCAGTCAACAATATAAGGGTCTTGTTTTCTTATCCTTTAAGCTACCTTGTGTATTTTTATTGGAACATTTAAGCCAACATTTATTGGAACATTTAAAGTACTTATTTATAGTCACATATTTATTATTTTTTCTGTTTCTTAAAGCAAGTCCTTTAACATTTGTTGTAATTCTACTCTGATTGTAACAAACTCCTTTAGTTTTTTCTCATCTGGGCAGCTCTTTATTTCTCCTTCAATTTTAAATGATAGTCTTTAAAGTAGTCTTGGTTATAGGTCCTTGCTTTTCATCACTTGAATATTCATGCCAATTCCTTCTGGCCTGAAATGTTTTTGTTGAGAAACCAGCTGACTGCCTTATGTGGGCTCCCTTGTAGGTAACTAACTGTCTTTCTCTTGTGACTTATAAGATTCTCTCCTTGTCTTTACCCTTTGCTATTTTAAGTATGATGTGTCTTGGTGAGGGCCTGTTTGGGTCCATTTTGTTCTGGACTTCTGCACTTCCTGGACTCGTGTGTCTTTTCCTTCACCAGGTTAGGGAAGTTTTTAATCATTATTTCTACAAATAGGTGTTTGGTCCTTTGCTCTGTCTCTTCTCCCTTTGGTACCCCTATGATGTGGATGTTGTTATGCTTCATGTTGTCCCAAAGGTCCCTTAACCTATCCTCATTTTTAAAAATTCTTTTTTCTTTTTGTTGCTCTGTTTGTGTATTTTTTTCCACCTTGTCTTTCAAATCACTGATTCAATCCTCTGCTTCATCCAACCTATTGTTTATTCCTTCTTGTGTATTCTTCTTTTCAGATATTGTAGTCTTCATTTCTTATCTGGAGTCAGATGCACTACCATTGTGCTGCAAGGTCCTTATTTCTGATTGGTAATTTTTTATGGTTTCTATGCTGCTGAGTATCCTTATAACCATTACTTTGAACTCCATATCTGATAAATTGCTTGCCTCCATTTCTTCTAGCCCTTTTTTCTGGAGATTCCCCATGTCCTTTCCTCTCTGGCCTGTTTTTTTGTTTGCCCATTTTGGCTGCTTCTTTGTGTTTGTTTCTATGTATTTAATAGACTGCTATGACTCCCAGTTTTTGTGGGATGGTGTTAAGTATTGTAGTAGGTGTCCTGTGGGATCCAGTGATGCAGTCTCCTTGATCTTCCGAGCTAGGTGCTCCAGAAATGTCCCTTGTGTGGGTTGTGTGGCCCCTCTCGTTGTAACTGAGTCTTGATTGCTAATGGCCTGTTTTTGTGTGGGATCAACCCTTAGGATGGCTGACTGTGAAGCTCAACACCAGCCATGGTGTATGAGCTGTTGTGTAGGGACTGATCACACAAGTAGAATTCACCCTAGTAGGGTTTGGTGCCTACCAAGATCTCCCTTTGGATATGCTGCCCATGAAGCTTATTGGATCCTGCTCTCATGTTATCTGAAGCTGGCTACTAAGTGTGTTGGTTCTGGGCCTCTTGGGAGAGACTATGGTACAGGCCAATGTAAGATGTTCCCTGTGACTGGTCCTCAGTAACCTGTTTGAAGCTTGTGGCTGCCTTTGCTGGGTCTGGGTATGTGCAGGAAGGACTTTTCATTATATTTTAATTTCTGCTTATACACATTACATAATATATTAAGAAAAAATACAGTCCATGGACAATCTCCTAAGTCAGGGAGAGAAGTAGATATTCAAATCACAAAGTTGTTTCATATATATATATATATATATATATATATTTAGGTAGGTAGAGAAGCTATATATTTATATATTTAGGTATAATACAAATATATATATATTTATATTTATATTTAGGTATATATTATATATATAATATATAAAATATATATCTATACATATATATATATATATAGGTAGGTAGAGAAGCTATATATTTATATATTTAGGTATAATATAAATATTTATATTTATATTTAGGTATATATTTAGGTATAATATATATATTTATATTTAGGTAGGTAGAGAAGCTAAATTACACTGAAATAGATTTTTCCCCTAAAGTAAAATCATAAAGAGGCACAGCAAAGAAGTTTCAGTTTTGATTTTGTCACATTGGAACCATTAATAGCAAATAGTTTCATTCTTCTCAGGTATTCCCCCAACCACCACCCTTTTCCTTTCTATTTGCCTTCTCTTTCTTTTCCCCTTTTTATTTCCTCTAAATAGCATAATAACCAGTGAATATGACTGAATTAAATCATTTTTCTTAACTCTAGGTCAAGATCATTCCATCTTATTATCCCATCTATCACTTCTGCTAGCTCACATTGCCTACTAGAAAGTCTGCTTTCAGATAGATGGCTCCTGCTTCTTTCTTCTTGGACCAGAGCAAAACAGAACAATGACTACAATTTTCCTGAAATGTCTTAAGGCCAGACAAGGTAAATCAAAGCCCTGAAGTCTTCTGTGCCTCTATCACGATGATATCAATGCTTTCTGAACACACTGGAGTCTACAGCCATACTACCCTGAACGCACCTGATATAATCTGAACACACTGGAAGGCAGTATAATATGGTAGAATCAGCTTTGGGTTAGAAAGACCTCAATGCAAATCAACTCTGACCATCACTTACTAGTTTATTGTGTTTTTTTTTTTTACCAGAAAGTCAATAGACCATTTGAATATGTTTCCTCATCTGTGAAAGAGAGTAATAATATCTACTTTAACAGAAAACATGAGTAAAAATTTTTCTACTTAGTAAGTACTTAATACACTTTTGGTCCATTTCACCCTTTTCCCACAATAATATTTCATTTAGTTGAGAATGACTCTTTAAAATGTCATTCTTTTCTTGGTGCATTGACATAAGGCAAATCCCTTGGGACTTTCCATAGGATGCACTGACATGACAGATAAGGGAGTACACTGCATTCTGACTATATTTGCATCTTAACATGGACTTCCAATATTGGAATTTTTGGTATGGCAGGGGTTAATGGTGATTTCTATATTATGTTCTGGGAAATCTAAACTTTCTATGAGGCATCTCAAGAAAATTTTAAAAGCATGGATATAGGAGACATATTTCATTTCTGCCTACTCTGTGGCCTATAGACCCCAGGTTAACAATAGATACATTGGTATAAGCCTTCCACTGTACTTCTTTACGTAGAAAGGGTATACAGGATTCTATGAAGATCACAGCCTACAAAGAAAGTTGAAGTTACCTTATATAGCTTTTTCTTTGTCTTGAAATATTGTACATATAGTATACAAAATAAATTAAACATTAATTTAAAACTATATTTGTCATATTAAGAGTACATGTGGTCTTTGAGCAATATATTTCTATGAGTCTCTCCTAGAATATACTCACACATGTATACAAATATATATATGTAGAAGCATATGCAGTGCAGCTTATTTGTACTAACAAAGACCAGAAACAATTTGTTAAGTATTATAGAGTAATCAGACAATGGAATAGTATGAACCCATTAAATAATAAATACTAATTAATTAAATAACAACTACATACCCAGAATCTTATTAAGCAATGAAGGAGAATCAGGGGTGTCCAACCTTTTGGTGTCTCTGAGCCACACTGGAAGAAGAATTGTCTGTCTTGGGCCACACATTAAATACATTATGACATGTGATCACACAAAAAATCTCACAAAAATGTTTTAAGTAAATTTATGATTTTGTGTTGGGCTGCATTCATAGCTATCCTGAGCTGCATGAGGCCCATGTGCTGCAGGTTGGACAGCCCTGGATAAGACATGGCTCTTATCCTGGAGGAGCTTATGACCTGGCAGGAAAGGGTCAAAGGTACACAGATCTCTGGTTTTAAATTATGAGTCTTCTATGTGAGTTGACATTTTTGTGTTCTTGAAAAAGAATCTTCTGGCCTAGGAGTCAGCAAATTATAGTCCACAAGCCAAATACAACTCCTTGACTATTTTGTAAATAAAATTGTATTCAACACAGCCATGCCTATTTATTTACCTATGACCTATGGCTACTTTCCTGATACACAGTTAAATAGTTGCAACGGAGAACATTTGGCCTACAAAGCCAAAAGACCTCACTAACTGGCTCTTTACTGAAAAAAAAAATTGTGAACTCAGTCTAGGGATTTTAAAAAATACTTTAAAATTGTTTACAATCAACCTTGGTGGTTTTAAAATATGTCCATAAATTCTTTGATATACCTTCCCTTAAAATATGAAGGTTAATTCCCCTCTCTTTGAGTGTGGGCTGAATTTAGTAACTTTCTTCTAACAAATTGAGTATGGTGTAAATAAGGGTGTATGACTACTTGAGACTAGGTCATAAGTGATGTTACAGCCTTCTTTGTCTCTCTCAGATCTCTTGCTGGGGAAAGCCAACAGCTATTTTGTGAGTACACTCAAGTAGTCCTATGGAAAGGTCCATATGGCAAGGGACTGAGACCTCTTGCCAAGAGCTAGTAAGGCACTAAGGCCTTCTACAATCAGCCATGTGAATGAACCAGCTTGGAAGCATTAACTGGATTAACCAGCTCCAGTTAATCCAGTATCTTCAGATAACTGGAGTCCTGACCAACATCTTAACTGCAACTTCACAAGAAACCCTAAGTAAGAACTACTCAGTTAAACCACTCCTAAATTCTTGACCCACAGAAACTGTGAAAGAGAAAATATTTGTTTTCAGTTGCTAAATTTGGGGATAATTTGTTATTCAGCAATAGATAACTACACATAAAGCTGAAAACTATAGATGCTCTAGAGTAGTGGGTCCATAAAACATTTTCTTAAAGGGTCAGACAATCAATATTTTAGGCTTTTGTACCATATGTTCTCAACCCCAATCTGTTCTTATAGCAGGAAAGCAGCCATACATAATAGGTCAACAAATAGACATGGCCGTGTTCCAATAAAACTTTATTTACAAAAATAGGCGGCAGGCCTTGTGGGCCAGGGCTTGCCAACTTCTGTTCTAGAGAAATCTATTTCATAATATTAAACAATGATTAGAAATGAGTGATAGAAACTGGGGGATTTCTCAGCTTAATGCTGCAAAGCCAACTACCAAGGATATTTTTGATTACAAAAGGGTATGTGTAAAATAGAGTTTTTATACTTCCCTGTAAGTTTTTGCCAAGAAGAGAAGAGAAATTAAATATTTGGAAGATTGATGGGACTTTTCTCCTAAGAAATCTAATAGAATAAAGACCGAGTACCAACCAGATAAGAGAATAAGAAAACCAAAAATAGGAGAAAACTGCTCTTAGTGTCTTTTTAACAAACTGCTAAAATCTTTGAGCACCAGTGCCAGAACTGGTATTTTAAACATGCAAAGCAAGCTTGTTAAGGATGGAAGGAAGATATTTTCCATTAATATCTGGAAAGAGGACAAGGAATTAAAATGTAGTTGATAACTATTAATAGAAACTAAAAAGTGACCCAAACTTTGAGTCTATTTCCTAACATTTTGCTCTATGTATATTACATTTTTTGTGGTCCTTCATGGTTAGTAATTGTTCAAATCTATAAACTTACTAAACATAATGTTATGAAAAAAACTCATTAGCATTATAGTCAGATCTTAGCATTATAGTCAGAAGTCATTGTTTTTCGTGGAAACTCCTCAAACTATAGACCTCTCATGCAACCAGGTGTTTATGTAAAAAATGTCCAAACCTGAAAAGAATTTTTATGAGTTTATTTGAGCCAAGTTGACAGAAATTTCTGGGAACAAAAATCTCAACAGATTGAGAAATCATTCCAAAGAATGCAGTTTTGTGGCTCACTTTATATATTAGAATAAAAGGAGAAGTGAGGAGGGGTACATGAAATCTATTGGTGTTAGAAAAAGGAGGCAGGAGAAAGCAAAGGTGAGGAAATCTCTCAGATTGGATAAAAAGTGAAAACAGACACATACTTTTTTTACATTGGTACAAGATAGTTAATAATTAACATTTACAGCAGCAGGTAGAGATGGATGTGGAAAAACGAGATAACCACAAGGGGTTCTACAGTGGTTGTGCCCCTCTGCAAAGGTGAATACTCTGACAGTTCAAAGATCTGTTCTTAGATGCAAAAAGACAATAAACAGGTTCACTTAATGTCAAGGAAGCTACAAGCCTAGGACCCACTGTTTTTATGTTCAGACCATCCTATGTGGTTACTTTCCATCTCTGAATTTGTAAGGCCAAGCATGCAGGCCTCTCCTGAGTTTGTCGACTTTAGTATGCGGTCCCTCTTTTCATCCACACATGCAACCCCAGACCTAGTATAGTCATGGCTAATATATATCAAATCCCTAGTAAACACCAGGCATGTTTCATGTATTATTTCATTTAATCCTCCTAATAACCCTGTGAGTCAGTATTAGTATTATCCCAATATTAGGGATGAGAAAACAAGTGAAAAATACTATTACAAACACAATAGTAAAACACAAAAAACATAACAATCATTTGTTACTATCTACTGTAATAGCATTGATGGAATAGCATTGTGTTTTTTCAACACATAAGGAAAAAACTAAACATAGATAAATCACTCTAAAAGTCCTTAAAGCTGTTCATCAAGTACAGTTCTATAGACACAGCTTTGTAAGGGAACCACAGATTCATAGCTCCCTTCTCATGCTCACTCTGGAATATATCCTCATTTTGAAAAATGACTCAATTTTATCTTCAAAATTTAAATCCCTCTCCTTTCTTTCTCTCCTTTCCACCCTCCCTTTCACCTTGTGTAGTTGAATATACATAATTTAAAAATACTTGTTACTCCATTGTAATGCAAACCTAGAACAGAACATAAATATTTAGGTAACCCAAAGTAAAAACCTTTAATAAATCCCCCTTTCTAAACACAGCACAGGCATAAGTACCTCAGAGATATTTTGACATGTCTCTGACATGGCATGTACACATGCCTATTCTTCTAAGCAAGCCATCTTGCCCTACCCTGTGAGTGGTAGGCATGATTCGGGCATAAGAACCTCCGTCACAAGCAGAGCAAATTTCTCTTTCCTCCTAGTTGTCTAAAGTCAGTACAGAAATTGATGGGCTTTTTAAGATGACACATGACAGATCTTAGCTAGCTGGAATCAAGAAATTTAGCAGTCTTTTTTCATTTTTGCTAAAAGGTCTTGTGGACATGGACAAGAGTGTGGTGATTGTAGGGGGAGGGGGTGTAAGGGGAGTAAATGATGATGGGAAAAAATACAATAAAATTTTTTAGTCATTTAAATAATTATAGAATCATGTACATAAAACTTAAATGAACATTCCTAATAAAGAAAAACTTGTTGTTATACAAAGAAAAGAAAGAAAGAAATTTAAGAAACACTGTTTGGAAAAGGAAAAGAAAAGCAAGAAGACAGGAAAGGACAATTAAGAGTGCGCTAGTTCCAGCCAAGATGGAGGTGTAGGTAGAAACGCTTTGCTTCCTCACACAGCCAAAAGGATAATAACCAATTTTAAAACAATAAACAACTAGACTGCCAGAATAGCAGTCTGCATAGAACTGCAACAACCAAGGACTTAAAGAAACATTCATCCAGATTGGTAGGAGGGGCAGGGAGATAGGCAGCCAGGCAAGTGGATGGGACCCACACCCAGGCAGGTGGATGGGATCCACAGCAAGGCAGCTGACCACACAGGCCAGGAGAAGCTGGCTCACCAGGAAACTAAAGACTCAAAACCTCTAGCTATAAATACTGTGGGAGGTGTGAAGGTGGGAGAAACTACCAGCCTCACAGGAGAGTTCTTGAAAAGTGAGGCTAGAGCAGAGTGAGAAGCATTGTTCCCTCTCTGACTCTCTCCCACAGACAAAGAGGGTTGCCTCACCCTGAAGAATGCCTAAGGCTCTGCCCTCTAACAACTTCACAGGTCTTCTAAGACAGAGAAATATGGCCCAAATGAAAGAACAGATCAAAACTCCAGAAAAATCTAAGCAACAAGGAGATAAACAATGTATCTGATACAGAGTTTAAAATACTGGTAATCAGGATGCTCACAGAATTGATTGAGCTTGGTCAAAAAATGAAGGAAGAAATGAAGGCTACACAAAGTGGTATAAACAAAATATACAGGGAACCAACAGTGAAGGGAAGAAAGCCAGGCTCAAATTAATGATTTGGAGCAAAAGGAAGAAATAAACATTCAACCAGAACAGAATAAAGACACAACACAACCCCCTCCCCCCCCTCCCCAAAATGAGGAGAGGCTTAGGAGCCTCTGGGACAACTTTAAGTGTTCCAACATCCAAATCATAGGGCTGCCAGAAGGGGAAGAAGAAGAGCAAGAAATTGAAAACTTATTTGAGATTTCCAGCCAAGATGGAGGCATAGGTAGACACACTGTACCTCCTCGCACAACCAAAAGATGGACAACAACAATTTAAAAACAAAAAACAATCAGAACTGACTGAAAATAGAACTGTATGAAAGTCCAACAACCAAGGAGTTAAAGAAGATACATTCATCCAGACCAGTAGGAGGGCTAGAGAGGACTTGAGGCAAGGCAGCAGCTGGAAGACCGGGGGCAGCTGGCTGACCCAGCAAAGTGGCAGATTGTGGAACAGGGTGCGAGGCCCAAGGCAGCTGGCAGACCAGATGGTCCCACATTCACACACAGATAAAGCAGATAAGACTGGGAAGCAGGACAGACCACACAATCCAGTGTCCCATCTTGAGGAAATGAAGCCTCAAACCACTGATTGAAAACACCTGTGAGGGTTGAGGTGCCAGGAGAAACTGCCAGCCTCACAGAAAATTTCACTGGAGAGACCCACAGGGTCCTAGAATGTACACAAACCAACCCACATGGGAATCAGCACCAGATGGGCCAAATTTGCTTGTGGGAAGCAAGGGAAGTGACTGAAATCTGGTAGAGAGGGGAGCAAGTGACACTGTTCCCTCTTGGGCTCCTTCCCCCATACAGAGAGTCACAACATAGCAACGTGGGTTACCCTGCCTGGGTGAACACCTAAAGCTCCGCCCCTCATATGTAACAGGTGCGTCAAGAACAAAAAATGGCCCAAATGAAAGAGCAGATCAAAGCTACAAACGAAATACAACTAAGCGACAAAGAGGTAGCCAACCTATCAGATGCACAGTTCAAAATACTGGTAATCAGGATGCTCACAGAACTGGTTAAATTTGTTCCCAAATTAGGTGAAAAAATGAAAGCTATGCTAACTGAAATAAAGGAAAATATACAGGGAACCAATAATGACAGGAAGGAAACTGGAACTCAGATCAATGGTGTGGACCAGAAGGAAAAAAGAAACATCCAATCAGAAAAAAGTGAAGGAAAAAGAATCAAAAAGAATGAGGAGAGGCTTAGGAACCTTCAGGACATCTTTAAATGTTCCAACATCTGAATTATAGGAGTACCAGAAGGAGAAGAGGAAGAGCAACAAGTGGAAAACTTATTTGAACAAATAATAAAGGAGAACTTCCCCAATCTGGCAAAGGCAATAGAATTCCAGGAAGTCCAGGAGGCTCAGAGAGTCCCAAAGAAGTTGGACCCAAGGAAGAACACACCAAGGCACATCATAATTACAATTGGCCAAGATTAAAATGAAGGAGGGAATTCTAGAAACAGCAAGAGATAAGGGGACAGTCACCTACAAAGGAGTTCCCATCAGACTGTCAGCAGATTTCTCAAAAGAGACCTTACAGGCAAGAACGAGCTCAAAAGAAGTGTTCCAAGCCATGAAAGGCAAGGACCTATATCCAAGATTGCTATATCCAACAAAGCTTTAATTTAGAATGGAAGGGCAGATAAAGTGCTTCTCAGATAAGGTCAAGTTCAAGGAGTTCATCATCACCAAGCTTATTATATGAAATGTTAAAGGGATTTATCTAAGAAAAAGAAGACAAAAAATATGAACAGTAAAATGACAGCAAAATTACAATTATTAACAACCACACCTAAAACAAAAGTGAACAACTAGAACAGGAACAGAACCACAGAAATGGAGATCACATGGAGGGATATCAACAGGGGAGTGGGAGGGAGATAGAGGAGGAAAAGGTACAGAGAATAAGTAACATAGATGGTAGGTAGAAGATAGACAAGGGGAGGGTAAGAATATTATGGGAAATATAGAAGCCAAAGAACTTACATATATGACCCATGAATATGAACTAAAGCGGGGGAATGTGGGTCGGAGGGGGTGTGCAGGACAGAGGGGAGTGAAGGGGGAAAAATGGGACACCTGTAATAGCACAATCAATAAAATATATATTTTAAAATTATTTTAAAAAGAGAAAACTTATATGAATAAACAATGAAGGAAAACTTCCCCAATCTGGTGAAGGAAATAGACGTCCAGAAAATCCAGGAAGCTCAGAGAGTTCCAAGCAAATTGGACCCAAGGAAGCATACACCTAGTCACATCATAACTAAGTTACCTAAGATTAAAGATAAAGAGAGAATCTTAAAAGCAGCCAGAGAAAAGGAGTTACCTGCAAAGAAGTTCCCATGAGATTATCAGCTGATTTCTCAAAAGAAATATTACAAGCAGGAAGGGGGGCTGGTAAGAAGGATTGAAAGTCATGAAAGGCAAGGACCTTCATCCAAGAGTACTCCATACAGCAAAGCTATCATTTAGAATGGAAGGGCAGATAAAGTGCTTCCAAGATAAGGTCAGGTTCAAGGAGTTCATAATTACCAAGCCCATATTATATGAAATGTTAAAGGAATTTATCTAAGAAATAGAAGAAGATAAAAAGCTATGAACAATAAAATGACAAACTCATAACTATCAACAGCTGAAACTGGAAAACAAAAAGTAAGCAAACAATTAGAACAGGAACAGAATCACAGAAATGGAGATCACATGGAGGGTTATCAATGCGGAGAAGGTACAGGGAATAAGACGCATAATTGGTTGTTGTAAAATAGACAGGGGTAGGTTGAGAATAGTATAGGAAATAGAGAAGCCAAAGAACTTATATGTACTACCCATGGACTTGAACTAAGGTGTGTGTGAGTGTAGGGGGAATGCTGGAGGGTGGGGGGTACAAGGCAGAGGGAGGATAAAGGAGAGAAAAAAGGGATAACTATAATAGCATAATCAATAAAATATACTTAAATTGTTTTTTTTTAAAGAAGATGAAGAGGAGGCACAGAGACAGAGAATTGTTGCTTCATCTCCTAGCCCAGGGACACCAGAGACCGCCAGGAGCACGTAGCAGATTCCTCCTGAGAGGATGAACCAGCCCTGTTGACACCTTGATTTTGGACTTCTGACTTTCAAAACTGTGAGACAATAAATTTTTGTTGTTTCAAGCCAAAAAAAAGTGCCCTGTCAGAGAACTGATTTCAAAGAAAAAAGGCAAAGAATGGAGGTGACATGAAAATAGCTTGGCAAAAACTAGTACATCCTGCGTATTCCCAGTTCTGATTATATTAAGTCAAGGCGAACAGAGAGCTTGTTCACAAACAGTGACATCATAAGGTTAAAAATAGAAAAAAAAGGAGACATTCAAATAGGGTCAGAACTAGGGTAAGGTGAGTAGCACACTCCCCTTGGGAACCAAATTTCATAGGTACCAAAAAAAACCCTTCAATAATCAAGATAAATAATATTTTAATACAAGAGTTTTTTATTTTTAAAAAATATATTTTATTGATTATGCCATTACAGCTGTGCCATTCCCCCCTTCATTTCCCTGCACCTGCACATCCCTCCCCCACCCTTCAGACCCCTCCCCCCATCCCCCCCTTTAGTTTATTCATGTGTCACAAGTTCTTTAGATTCTATATTTTCGAGACTTCCGCCAAGATGGAGACATAGGTGGAAACGCTGTGCCTTCTCCCACAACCAAGTTTGAATACAACAAAGGTTTGGAGAACAAAGACACAGCCAAAGGACAGAAAGTTGAATTATATGGAAGTCCAACTACATCTAACCACTCAACGGGGATGGTAAGAGGGGCGGAGCCAGCAGCAAGCTGGGTCGGGCAGGACAGTTCCCCGGACCTAAGCGCACACGCAGCCGGGACCCAGTCAGGGTGTGGGGCAGACTGACCTCGGTCGCACATTCTCGCACAGTGAGATGGACCACGCAGGCCCCAGGGGGCAAGGGCTGACAGCGGTGACACACTCCCGTGCAGTGGGACGAAACGCATGGACCCGGTGACGGTGGCAGCTGCGGCACCGGTGGGGGCCTTGGCGGCAAGCAGCAGACGGGACGTAATTGTTCCTCTTTGACCCCGTCCCCACATACAGTGTTACAACCCAGCGACTTAGTTGCCCTGCGCTAGTGAACACCTTAGGGCTCTGATCCTGCTATGGAACAGGCAGGGACAGCCCAAAAGATGGCGCAAGAAGAACTCAAAGTCCCAGAGCCGATAACTCTAAGCGACCGAGAAATTGCTAGCCTCTCAGAAGCACAATTCAAGACACTGTTTATCAGGATGCTCACAGAACTGGTTGATTATAGTCACAAATTAGAGGAACATATGAAGGCTAAACTAATTGAAATGAAGGGAGATGTCCAGGAAACCAATAGCGATGGAATGGAAACTGGGACTCAAATCAATGGAGTGGACCAGAAGGAAGAACGAAACATCCAACCAGAAAGGAATGAAGAAATGAGAATTCAAAAAAATGAGGAGAGGCTTAGCAACCTCCAGGACATCTTTAAACATTCCAACATCCGGATTATAGGGGTACCAGAAGGGGGAAAGAAACAGCCACGAGTGGAAAACTTATTTGAACAAATAATAAAGGAGAACTTCCCCAGTCTGGCAAAGGAAATAGACTTCCAGGAAATCCAGGAAGCTCAGAGAGTGCCAAAGAAGTTGGACCCAAGAAGGAACACACCAAGGCACATCA